>NW_027189148.1:616535-637466 GCF_040958095.1 Procambarus clarkii | reverse complement strand
TCCCTTTTCATCATCTTACTCAGTATTTTAACGAGAAACAAATAGTTGATTGAAAATGAAGTATTTAAGGTTATTTTCTAATCAATAATGTGTTTGCATCATTTTTATCGTGTATATAATGAATTATTAAAAATAAACTGAAAATTCACAAAAACGTGGAAAACGGCAAAATATTGCCTAATTCGATGATATTTTTATTAAATCACATAAAGGAAAAGGGGGATAACAAACGTCAAAATATTGCTAAATTCGATGGTTTTTTGATTGAAAACTTGCTTAAAAATGCAAAATTTGCGAAATTCTGAGATTTGAAGGCCAAATCACATATCGTGAGAAAACATGAAGCAGTATCGAAATATTGGTAAAAACGAATATATTTACATAATGTCACACTACTTGAAAAACGTGAAAAATCGCTATTTTTCCAAATTTGAGGAAATCATACTTCAAATCATAAAGCGAGGTTTTGTATTATTTCGATTCTAGAAAAGACATATAAAGATGTTGTTTCCAATACAAATGATAAAAATCAATGTGTTTTCATTAGAATGAACTAAAATGTTCCTGATTTTCCGTTTATATTACCAATGGAAGATGTACACGTAAAACCGCTATAATCCAGCTGAAACGTCGATATACGCAATAAAAACAGAACTTCTCCCCTTTTCAATATCTTACTCAGTATTTTACCGAGAAACAAATAGTTGATTGAAAATGAAGTATTTAAGGTTAATTTCTAATCAATTATGTGTTTGCATAATTTTTATCGTATATTTAATGAATTAATACCAATAAACTGAAAATTTACAAAAACGTGGAAAAACGGCAAAATATTCGGCCTAATTCGATGATATTTTGCTAAAATCACTAAAAGGAAAAGGGGATATTTAACGTCAAAATATTGCTAAATTCGATGATTTTTAGTACAAAACAAAATGCAAGAAAACTTGCTTAAAATGCAAAATTTGCGAAATTCTGAGATTTGAAAGCCAAATCACATATCGTGAGAAAACATGAAGAATTATCGTAATATTGGTATAAACTAATATATTTACGTACAATCACAATACATGAAAAACGTGAAAAAATCGCTATATTACCAAATTTGAGGATTTTAACTTCAAATCATCTATCGAGGTTTCGTATTATTTAGATCCTAGAAAAGACATATAAAGATGTTGTTTCCAATACAAATGATAGAAATCAATGTGTTTTCATTAGAATTAACTAAAATGTTCCTGATTTTCCGTTTATATTACCAATGGAAAATGTACACGTAAAACCGCTCTAATCCGGCTGAAACGTCGATATATGCAATAAAAACAGAACTTCTCCCCTTTTCATCATCTTACTCAGTATTTTAACGAGAAACAAATAGTTGATTGAAAATGAAGTATTTAAGGTTATTTTCTAATCAATAATGTGTTTGCATCATTTTTATCGTGTATATAATGAATTATTAAAAATAAACTGAAAATTCACAAAAACGTGGAAAACGGCAAAATATTGCCTAATTCGATGATATTTTTATTAAATCACATAAAGGAAAAGGGGGATAACAAACGTCAAAATATTGCTAAATTCGATGGTTTTTTGATTGAAAACTTGCTTAAAAATGCAAAATTTGCGAAATTCTGAGATTTGAAGGCCAAATCACATATCGTGAGAAAACATGAAGCAGTATCGAAATATTGGTAAAAACGAATATATTTACATAATGTCACACTACTTGAAAAACGTGAAAAATCGCTATTTTTCCAAATTTGAGGAAATCATACTTCAAATCATAAAGCGAGGTTTTGTATTATTTCGATTCTAGAAAAGACATATAAAGATGTTGTTTCCAATACAAATGATAAAAATCAATGTGTTTTCATTAGAATGAACTAAAATGTTCCTGATTTTCCGTTTATATTACCAATGGAAGATGTACACGTAAAACCGCTATAATCCAGCTGAAACGTCGATATACGCAATAAAAACAGAACTTCTCCCCTTTTCAATATCTTACTCAGTATTTTACCGAGAAACAAATAGTTGATTGAAAATGAAGTATTTAAGGTTAATTTCTAATCAATTATGTGTTTGCATAATTTTTATCGTATATTTAATGAATTAATACCAATAAACTGAAAATTTACAAAAACGTGGAAAAACGGCAAAATATTCGTCCTAATTCGATGCTATTTTGCTAAAATCACTAAAAGGAAAAGGGGATATTTAACGTCAAAATATTGCTAAATTCGATGATTTTTAGTACAAAACAAAATGCAAGAAAACTTGCTTAAAATGCAAAATTTGCGAAATTCTGAGATTTGAAAGCCAAATCACATATCGTGAGAAAACATGAAGAATTATCGTAATATTGGTGTAAACTAATATATTTACGTACAATCACAATACATGAAAAACGTGAAAAAATCGCTATATTACCAAATTTGAGGATTTTAACTTCAAATCATCTATCGAGGTTTCGTATTATTTAGATCCTAGAAAAGACATATAAAGATGTTGTTTCCAATACAAATGATAGAAATCAATGTGTTTTCATTAGAATTAACTAAAATGTTCCTGATTTTCCGTTTATATTACCAATGGAAAATGTACACGTAAAACCGCTCTAATCCGGCTGAAACGTCGATATATGCAATAAAAACAGAACTTCTCCCCTTTTCATCATCTTACTCAGTATTTTAACGAGAAACAAATAGTTGATTGAAAATGAAGTATTTAAGGTTATTTTCTAATCAATAATGTGTTTGCATCATTTTTATCGTGTATATAATGAATTATTAAAAATAAACTGAAAATTCACAAAAACGTGGAAAACGGCAAAATATTGCCTAATTCGATGATATTTTTATTAAATCACATAAAGGAAAAGGGGGATAACAAACGTCAAAATATTGCTAAATTCGATGGTTTTTTGATTGAAAACTTGCTTAAAAATGCAAAATTTGCGAAATTCTGAGATTTGAAGGCCAAATCACATATCGTGAGAAAACATGAAGCAGTATCGAAATATTGGTAAAAACGAATATATTTACATAATGTCACACTACTTGAAAAACGTGAAAAATCGCTATTTTTCCAAATTTGAGGAAATCATACTTCAAATCATAAAGCGAGGTTTTGTATTATTTCGATTCTAGAAAAGACATATAAAGATGTTGTTTCCAATACAAATGATAAAAATCAATGTGTTTTCATTAGAATGAACTAAAATGTTCCTGATTTTCCGTTTATATTACCAATGGAAGATGTACACGTAAAACCGCTATAATCCAGCTGAAACGTCGATATACGCAATAAAAACAGAACTTCTCCCCTTTTCAATATCTTACTCAGTATTTTACCGAGAAACAAATAGTTGATTGAAAATGAAGTATTTAAGGTTAATTTCTAATCAATTATGTGTTTGCATAATTTTTATCGTATATTTAATGAATTAATACCAATAAACTGAAAATTTACAAAAACGTGGAAAAACGGCAAAATATTCGTCCTAATTCGATGCTATTTTGCTAAAATCACTAAAAGGAAAAGGGGATATTTAACGTCAAAATATTGCTAAATTCGATGATTTTTAGTACAAAACAAAATGCAAGAAAACTTGCTTAAAATGCAAAATTTGCGAAATTCTGAGATTTGAAAGCCAAATCACATATCGTGAGAAAACATGAAGAATTATCGTAATATTGGTGTAAACTAATATATTTACGTACAATCACAATACATGAAAAACGTGAAAAAATCGCTATATTACCAAATTTGAGGATTTTAACTTCAAATCATCTATCGAGGTTTCGTATTATTTAGATCCTAGAAAAGACATATAAAGATGTTGTTTCCAATACAAATGATAGAAATCAATGTGTTTTCATTAGAATTAACTAAAATGTTCCTGATTTTCCGTTTATATTACCAATGGAAAATGTACACGTAAAACCGCTCTATCCGGCTGAAACGTCGATATATGCAATAAAAACAGAACTTCTCCCCTTTTCATCATCTTACTCAGTATTTTAACGAGAAACAAATAGTTGATTGAAAATGAAGTATTTAAGGTTATTTTCTAATCAATAATGTGTTTGCATCATTTTTATCGTGTATATAATGAATTATTAAAAATAAACTGAAAATTCACAAAAACGTGGAAAACGGCAAAATATTGCCTAATTCGATGATATTTTTATTAAATCACATAAAGGAAAAGGGGGATAACAAACGTCAAAATATTGCTAAATTCGATGGTTTTTTGATTGAAAACTTGCTTAAAAATGCAAAATTTGCGAAATTCTGAGATTTGAAGGCCAAATCACATATCGTGAGAAAACATGAAGCAGTATCGAAATATTGGTAAAAACGAATATATTTACATAATGTCACACTACTTGAAAAACGTGAAAAATCGCTATTTTTCCAAATTTGAGGAAATCATACTTCAAATCATAAAGCGAGGTTTTGTATTATTTCGATTCTAGAAAAGACATATAAAGATGTTGTTTCCAATACAAATGATAAAAATCAATGTGTTTTCATTAGAATGAACTAAAATGTTCCTGATTTTCCGTTTATATTACCAATGGAAGATGTACACGTAAAACCGCTATAATCCAGCTGAAACGTCGATATACGCAATAAAAACAGAACTTCTCCCCTTTTCAATATCTTACTCAGTATTTTACCGAGAAACAAATAGTTGATTGAAAATGAAGTATTTAAGGTTAATTTCTAATCAATTATGTGTTTGCATAATTTTTATCGTATATTTAATGAATTAATACCAATAAACTGAAAATTTACAAAAACGTGGAAAAACGGCAAAATATTCGTCCTAATTCGATGCTATTTTGCTAAAATCACTAAAAGGAAAAGGGGATATTTAACGTCAAAATATTGCTAAATTCGATGATTTTTAGTACAAAACAAAATGCAAGAAAACTTGCTTAAAATGCAAAATTTGCGAAATTCTGAGATTTGAAAGCCAAATCACATATCGTGAGAAAACATGAAGAATTATCGTAATATTGGTAAACTAATATATTTACGTACAATCACAATACATGAAAAACGTGAAAAAATCGCTATATTACCAAATTTGAGGATTTTAACTTCAAATCATCTATCGAGGTTTCGTATTATTTAGATCCTAGAAAAGACATATAAAGATGTTGTTTCCAATACAAATGATAGAAATCAATGTGTTTTCATTAGAATTAACTAAAATGTTCCTGATTTTCCGTTTATATTACCAATGGAAAATGTACACGTAAAACCGCTCTAATCCGGCTGAAACGTCGATATATGCAATAAAAACAGAACTTCTCCCCTTTTCATCATCTTACTCAGTATTTTAACGAGAAACAAATAGTTGATTGAAAATGAAGTATTTAAGGTTATTTTCTAATCAATAATGTGTTTGCATCATTTTTATCGTGTATATAATGAATTATTAAAAATAAACTGAAAATTCACAAAAACGTGGAAAACGGCAAAATATTGCCTAATTCGATGATATTTTTATTAAATCACATAAAGGAAAAGGGGGATAACAAACGTCAAAATATTGCTAAATTCGATGGTTTTTTGATTGAAAACTTGCTTAAAAATGCAAAATTTGCGAAATTCTGAGATTTGAAGGCCAAATCACATATCGTGAGAAAACATGAAGCAGTATCGAAATATTGGTAAAAACGAATATATTTACATAATGTCACACTACTTGAAAAACGTGAAAAATCGCTATTTTTCCAAATTTGAGGAAATCATACTTCAAATCATAAAGCGAGGTTTTGTATTATTTCGATTCTAGAAAAGACATATAAAGATGTTGTTTCCAATACAAATGATAAAAATCAATGTGTTTTCATTAGAATGAACTAAAATGTTCCTGATTTTCCGTTTATATTACCAATGGAAGATGTACACGTAAAACCGCTATAATCCAGCTGAAACGTCGATATACGCAATAAAAACAGAACTTCTCCCCTTTTCAATATCTTACTCAGTATTTTACCGAGAAACAAATAGTTGATTGAAAATGAAGTATTTAAGGTTAATTTCTAATCAATTATGTGTTTGCATAATTTTTATCGTATATTTAATGAATTAATACCAATAAACTGAAAATTTACAAAAACGTGGAAAAACGGCAAAATATTCGTCCTAATTCGATGCTATTTTGCTAAAATCACTAAAAGGAAAAGGGGATATTTAACGTCAAAATATTGCTAAATTCGATGATTTTTAGTACAAAACAAAATGCAAGAAAACTTGCTTAAAATGCAAAATTTGCGAAATTCTGAGATTTGAAAGCCAAATCACATATCGTGAGAAAACATGAAGAATTATCGTAATATTGGTGTAAACTAATATATTTACGTACAATCACAATACATGAAAAACGTGAAAAAATCGCTATATTACCAAATTTGAGGATTTTAACTTCAAATCATCTATCGAGGTTTCGTATTATTTAGATCCTAGAAAAGACATATAAAGATGTTGTTTCCAATACAAATGATAGAAATCAATGTGTTTTCATTAGAATTAACTAAAATGTTCCTGATTTTCCGTTTATATTACCAATGGAAAATGTACACGTAAAACCGCTCTATCCGGCTGAAACGTCGATATATGCAATAAAAACAGAACTTCTCCCCTTTTCATCATCTTACTCAGTATTTTAACGAGAAACAAATAGTTGATTGAAAATGAAGTATTTAAGGTTATTTTCTAATCAATAATGTGTTTGCATCATTTTTATCGTGTATATAATGAATTATTAAAAATAAACTGAAAATTCACAAAAACGTGGAAAACGGCAAAATATTGCCTAATTCGATGATATTTTTATTAAATCACATAAAGGAAAAGGGGATAACAAACGTCAAAATATTGCTAAATTCGATGGTTTTTTGATTGAAAACTTGCTTAAAAATGCAAAATTTGCGAAATTCTGAGATTTGAAGGCCAAATCACATATCGTGAGAAAACATGAAGCAGTATCGAAATATTGGTAAAAACGAATATATTTACATAATGTCACACTACTTGAAAAACGTGAAAAATCGCTATTTTTCCAAATTTGAGGAAATCATACTTCAAATCATAAAGCGAGGTTTTGTATTATTTCGATTCTAGAAAAGACATATAAAGATGTTGTTTCCAATACAAATGATAAAAATCAATGTGTTTTCATTAGAATGAACTAAAATGTTCCTGATTTTCCGTTTATATTACCAATGGAAGATGTACACGTAAAACCGCTATAATCCAGCTGAAACGTCGATATACGCAATAAAAACAGAACTTCTCCCCTTTTCAATATCTTACTCAGTATTTTACCGAGAAACAAATAGTTGATTGAAAATGAAGTATTTAAGGTTAATTTCTAATCAATTATGTGTTTGCATAATTTTTATCGTATATTTAATGAATTAATACCAATAAACTGAAAATTTACAAAAACGTGGAAAAACGGCAAAATATTCGTCCTAATTCGATGCTATTTTGCTAAAATCACTAAAAGGAAAAGGGGATATTTAACGTCAAAATATTGCTAAATTCGATGATTTTTAGTACAAAACAAAATGCAAGAAAACTTGCTTAAAATGCAAAATTTGCGAAATTCTGAGATTTGAAAGCCAAATCACATATCGTGAGAAAACATGAAGAATTATCGTAATATTGGTATAAACTAATATATTTACGTACAATCACAATACATGAAAAACGTGAAAAAATCGCTATATTACCAAATTTGAGGATTTTAACTTCAAATCATCTATCGAGGTTTCGTATTATTTAGATCCTAGAAAAGACATATAAAGATGTTGTTTCCAATACAAATGATAGAAATCAATGTGTTTTCATTAGAATTAACTAAAATGTTCCTGATTTTCCGTTTATATTACCAATGGAAAATGTACACGTAAAACCGCTCTATCCGGCTGAAACGTCGATATATGCAATAAAAAGAACTTCTCCCCTTTTCATCATCTTACTCAGTATTTTAACGAGAAACAAATAGTTGATTGAAAATGAAGTATTTAAGGTTATTTTCTAATCAATAATGTGTTTGCATCATTTTTATCGTGTATATAATGAATTATTAAAAATAAACTGAAAATTCACAAAAACGTGGAAAACGGCAAAATATTGCCTAATTCGATGATATTTTTATTAAATCACATAAAGGAAAAGGGGGATAACAAACGTCAAAATATTGCTAAATTCGATGGTTTTTTGATTGAAAACTTGCTTAAAAATGCAAAATTTGCGAAATTCTGAGATTTGAAGGCCAAATCACATATCGTGAGAAAACATGAAGCAGTATCGAAATATTGGTAAAAACGAATATATTTACATAATGTCACACTACTTGAAAAACGTGAAAAATCGCTATTTTTCCAAATTTGAGGAAATCATACTTCAAATCATAAAGCGAGGTTTTGTAATTTCGATTCTAGAAAAGACATATAAAGATGTTGTTTCCAATACAAATGATAAAAATCAATGTGTTTTCATTAGAATGAACTAAAATGTTCCTGATTTTCCGTTTATATTACCAATGGAAGATGTACACGTAAAACCGCTATAATCCAGCTGAAACGTCGATATACGCAATAAAAACAGAACTTCTCCCCTTTTCAATATCTTACTCAGTATTTTACCGAGAAACAAATAGTTGATTGAAAATGAAGTATTTAAGGTTAATTTCTAATCAATTATGTGTTTGCATAATTTTTATCGTATATTTAATGAATTAATACCAATAAACTGAAAATTTACAAAAACGTGGAAAAACGGCAAAATATTCGTCCTAATTCGATGCTATTTTGCTAAAATCACTAAAAGGAAAAGGGGATATTTAACGTCAAAATATTGCTAAATTCGATGATTTTTAGTACAAAACAAAATGCAAGAAAACTTGCTTAAAATGCAAAATTTGCGAAATTCTGAGATTTGAAAGCCAAATCACATATCGTGAGAAAACATGAAGAATTATCGTAATATTGGTATAAACTAATATATTTACGTACAATCACAATACATGAAAAACGTGAAAAAATCGCTATATTACCAAATTTGAGGATTTTAACTTCAAATCATCTATCGAGGTTTCGTATTATTTAGATCCTAGAAAAGACATATAAAGATGTTGTTTCCAATACAAATGATAGAAATCAATGTGTTTTCATTAGAATTAACTAAAATGTTCCTGATTTTCCGTTTATATTACCAATGGAAAATGTACACGTAAAACCGCTCTATCCGGCTGAAACGTCGATATATGCAATAAAAACAGAACTTCTCCCCTTTTCATCATCTTACTCAGTATTTTAACGAGAAACAAATAGTTGATTGAAAATGAAGTATTTAAGGTTATTTTCTAATCAATAATGTGTTTGCATCATTTTTATCGTGTATATAATGAATTATTAAAAATAAACTGAAAATTCACAAAAACGTGGAAAACGGCAAAATATTGCCTAATTCGATGATATTTTTATTAAATCACATAAAGGAAAAGGGGGATAACAAACGTCAAAATATTGCTAAATTCGATGGTTTTTTGATTGAAAACTTGCTTAAAAATGCAAAATTTGCGAAATTCTGAGATTTGAAGGCCAAATCACATATCGTGAGAAAACATGAAGCAGTATCGAAATATTGGTAAAAACGAATATATTTACATAATGTCACACTACTTGAAAAACGTGAAAAATCGCTATTTTTCCAAATTTGAGGAAATCATACTTCAAATCATAAAGCGAGGTTTTGTATTATTTCGATTCTAGAAAAGACATATAAAGATGTTGTTTCCAATACAAATGATAAAAATCAATGTGTTTTCATTAGAATGAACTAAAATGTTCCTGATTTTCCGTTTATATTACCAATGGAAGATGTACACGTAAAACCGCTATAATCCAGCTGAAACGTCGATATACGCAATAAAAACAGAACTTCTCCCCTTTTCAATATCTTACTCAGTATTTTACCGAGAAACAAATAGTTGATTGAAAATGAAGTATTTAAGGTTAATTTCTAATCAATTATGTGTTTGCATAATTTTTATCGTATATTTAATGAATTAATACCAATAAACTGAAAATTTACAAAAACGTGGAAAAACGGCAAAATATTCGTCCTAATTCGATGCTATTTTGCTAAAATCACTAAAAGGAAAAGGGGATATTTAACGTCAAAATATTGCTAAATTCGATGATTTTTAGTACAAAACAAAATGCAAGAAAACTTGCTTAAAATGCAAAATTTGCGAAATTCTGAGATTTGAAAGCCAAATCACATATCGTGAGAAAACATGAAGAATTATCGTAATATTGGTGTAAACTAATATATTTACGTACAATCACAATACATGAAAAACGTGAAAAAATCGCTATATTACCAAATTTGAGGATTTTAACTTCAAATCATCTATCGAGGTTTCGTATTATTTAGATCCTAGAAAAGACATATAAAGATGTTGTTTCCAATACAAATGATAGAAATCAATGTGTTTTCATTAGAATTAACTAAAATGTTCCTGATTTTCCGTTTATATTACCAATGGAAAATGTACACGTAAAACCGCTCTATCCGGCTGAAACGTCGATATATGCAATAAAAACAGAACTTCTCCCCTTTTCATCATCTTACTCAGTATTTTAACGAGAAACAAATAGTTGATTGAAAATGAAGTATTTAAGGTTATTTTCTAATCAATAATGTGTTTGCATCATTTTTATCGTGTATATAATGAATTATTAAAAATAAACTGAAAATTCACAAAAACGTGGAAAACGGCAAAATATTGCCTAATTCGATGATATTTTTATTAAATCACATAAAGGAAAAGGGGGATAACAAACGTCAAAATATTGCTAAATTCGATGGTTTTTTGATTGAAAACTTGCTTAAAAATGCAAAATTTGCGAAATTCTGAGATTTGAAGGCCAAATCACATATCGTGAGAAAACATGAAGCAGTATCGAAATATTGGTAAAAACGAATATATTTACATAATGTCACACTACTTGAAAAACGTGAAAAATCGCTATTTTTCCAAATTTGAGGAAATCATACTTCAAATCATAAAGCGAGGTTTTGTATTTCGATTCTAGAAAAGACATATAAAGATGTTGTTTCCAATACAAATGATAAAAATCAATGTGTTTTCATTAGAATGAACTAAAATGTTCCTGATTTTCCGTTTATATTACCAATGGAAGATGTACACGTAAAACCGCTATAATCCAGCTGAAACGTCGATATACGCAATAAAAACAGAACTTCTCCCCTTTTCAATATCTTACTCAGTATTTTACCGAGAAACAAATAGTTGATTGAAAATGAAGTATTTAAGGTTAATTTCTAATCAATTATGTGTTTGCATAATTTTTATCGTATATTTAATGAATTAATACCAATAAACTGAAAATTTACAAAAACGTGGAAAAACGGCAAAATATTCGTCCTAATTCGATGCTATTTTGCTAAAATCACTAAAAGGAAAAGGGGATATTTAACGTCAAAATATTGCTAAATTCGATGATTTTTAGTACAAAACAAAATGCAAGAAAACTTGCTTAAAATGCAAAATTTGCGAAATTCTGAGATTTGAAAGCCAAATCACATATCGTGAGAAAACATGAAGAATTATCGTAATATTGGTAAACTAATATATTTACGTACAATCACAATACATGAAAAACGTGAAAAAATCGCTATATTACCAAATTTGAGGATTTTAACTTCAAATCATCTATCGAGGTTTCGTATTATTTAGATCCTAGAAAAGACATATAAAGATGTTGTTTCCAATACAAATGATAGAAATCAATGTGTTTTCATTAGAATTAACTAAAATGTTCCTGATTTTCCGTTTATATTACCAATGGAAAATGTACACGTAAAACCGCTCTATCCGGCTGAAACGTCGATATATGCAATAAAAACAGAACTTCTCCCCTTTTCATCATCTTACTCAGTATTTTAACGAGAAACAAATAGTTGATTGAAAATGAAGTATTTAAGGTTATTTTCTAATCAATAATGTGTTTGCATCATTTTTATCGTGTATATAATGAATTATTAAAAATAAACTGAAAATTCACAAAAACGTGGAAAACGGCAAAATATTGCCTAATTCGATGATATTTTTATTAAATCACATAAAGGAAAAGGGGGATAACAAACGTCAAAATATTGCTAAATTCGATGGTTTTTTGATTGAAAACTTGCTTAAAAATGCAAAATTTGCGAAATTCTGAGATTTGAAGGCCAAATCACATATCGTGAGAAAACATGAAGCAGTATCGAAATATTGGTAAAAACGAATATATTTACATAATGTCACACTACTTGAAAAACGTGAAAAATCGCTATTTTTCCAAATTTGAGGAAATCATACTTCAAATCATAAAGCGAGGTTTTGTATTATTTCGATTCTAGAAAAGACATATAAAGATGTTGTTTCCAATACAAATGATAAAAATCAATGTGTTTTCATTAGAATGAACTAAAATGTTCCTGATTTTCCGTTTATATTACCAATGGAAGATGTACACGTAAAACCGCTATAATCCAGCTGAAACGTCGATATACGCAATAAAAACAGAACTTCTCCCCTTTTCAATATCTTACTCAGTATTTTACCGAGAAACAAATAGTTGATTGAAAATGAAGTATTTAAGGTTAATTTCTAATCAATTATGTGTTTGCATAATTTTTATCGTATATTTAATGAATTAATACCAATAAACTGAAAATTTACAAAAACGTGGAAAAACGGCAAAATATTCGTCCTAATTCGATGCTATTTTGCTAAAATCACTAAAAGGAAAAGGGGATATTTAACGTCAAAATATTGCTAAATTCGATGATTTTTAGTACAAAACAAAATGCAAGAAAACTTGCTTAAAATGCAAAATTTGCGAAATTCTGAGATTTGAAAGCCAAATCACATATCGTGAGAAAACATGAAGAATTATCGTAATATTGGTAAACTAATATATTTACGTACAATCACAATACATGAAAAACGTGAAAAAATCGCTATATTACCAAATTTGAGGATTTTAACTTCAAATCATCTATCGAGGTTTCGTATTATTTAGATCCTAGAAAAGACATATAAAGATGTTGTTTCCAATACAAATGATAGAAATCAATGTGTTTTCATTAGAATTAACTAAAATGTTCCTGATTTTCCGTTTATATTACCAATGGAAAATGTACACGTAAAACCGCTCTAATCCGGCTGAAACGTCGATATATGCAATAAAAACAGAACTTCTCCCCTTTTCATCATCTTACTCAGTATTTTAACGAGAAACAAATAGTTGATTGAAAATGAAGTATTTAAGGTTATTTTCTAATCAATAATGTGTTTGCATCATTTTTATCGTGTATATAATGAATTATTAAAAATAAACTGAAAATTCACAAAAACGTGGAAAACGGCAAAATATTGCCTAATTCGATGATATTTTTATTAAATCACATAAAGGAAAAGGGGGATAACAAACGTCAAAATATTGCTAAATTCGATGGTTTTTTGATTGAAAACTTGCTTAAAAATGCAAAATTTGCGAAATTCTGAGATTTGAAGGCCAAATCACATATCGTGAGAAAACATGAAGCAGTATCGAAATATTGGTAAAAACGAATATATTTACATAATGTCACACTACTTGAAAAACGTGAAAAATCGCTATTTTTCCAAATTTGAGGAAATCATACTTCAAATCATAAAGCGAGGTTTTGTATTATTTCGATTCTAGAAAAGACATATAAAGATGTTGTTTCCAATACAAATGATAAAAATCAATGTGTTTTCATTAGAATGAACTAAAATGTTCCTGATTTTCCGTTTATATTACCAATGGAAGATGTACACGTAAAACCGCTATAATCCAGCTGAAACGTCGATATACGCAATAAAAACAGAACTTCTCCCCTTTTCAATATCTTACTCAGTATTTTACCGAGAAACAAATAGTTGATTGAAAATGAAGTATTTAAGGTTAATTTCTAATCAATTATGTGTTTGCATAATTTTTATCGTATATTTAATGAATTAATACCAATAAACTGAAAATTTACAAAAACGTGGAAAAACGGCAAAATATTCGTCCTAATTCGATGCTATTTTGCTAAAATCACTAAAAGGAAAAGGGGATATTTAACGTCAAAATATTGCTAAATTCGATGATTTTTAGTACAAAACAAAATGCAAGAAAACTTGCTTAAAATGCAAAATTTGCGAAATTCTGAGATTTGAAAGCCAAATCACATATCGTGAGAAAACATGAAGAATTATCGTAATATTGGTATAAACTAATATATTTACGTACAATCACAATACATGAAAAACGTGAAAAAATCGCTATATTACCAAATTTGAGGATTTTAACTTCAAATCATCTATCGAGGTTTCGTATTATTTAGATCCTAGAAAAGACATATAAAGATGTTGTTTCCAATACAAATGATAGAAATCAATGTGTTTTCATTAGAATTAACTAAAATGTTCCTGATTTTCCGTTTATATTACCAATGGAAAATGTACACGTAAAACCGCTCTATCCGGCTGAAACGTCGATATATGCAATAAAAACAGAACTTCTCCCCTTTTCATCATCTTACTCAGTATTTTAACGAGAAACAAATAGTTGATTGAAAATGAAGTATTTAAGGTTATTTTCTAATCAATAATGTGTTTGCATCATTTTTATCGTGTATATAATGAATTATTAAAAATAAACTGAAAATTCACAAAAACGTGGAAAACGGCAAAATATTGCCTAATTCGATGATATTTTTATTAAATCACATAAAGGAAAAGGGGGATAACAAACGTCAAAATATTGCTAAATTCGATGGTTTTTTGATTGAAAACTTGCTTAAAAATGCAAAATTTGCGAAATTCTGAGATTTGAAGGCCAAATCACATATCGTGAGAAAACATGAAGCAGTATCGAAATATTGGTAAAAACGAATATATTTACATAATGTCACACTACTTGAAAAACGTGAAAAATCGCTATTTTTCCAAATTTGAGGAAATCATACTTCAAATCATAAAGCGAGGTTTTGTATTATTTCGATTCTAGAAAAGACATATAAAGATGTTGTTTCCAATACAAATGATAAAAATCAATGTGTTTTCATTAGAATGAACTAAAATGTTCCTGATTTTCCGTTTATATTACCAATGGAAGATGTACACGTAAAACCGCTATAATCCAGCTGAAACGTCGATATACGCAATAAAAACAGAACTTCTCCCCTTTTCAATATCTTACTCAGTATTTTACCGAGAAACAAATAGTTGATTGAAAATGAAGTATTTAAGGTTAATTTCTAATCAATTATGTGTTTGCATAATTTTTATCGTATATTTAATGAATTAATACCAATAAACTGAAAATTTACAAAAACGTGGAAAAACGGCAAAATATTCGTCCTAATTCGATGCTATTTTGCTAAAATCACTAAAAGGAAAAGGGGATATTTAACGTCAAAATATTGCTAAATTCGATGATTTTTAGTACAAAACAAAATGCAAGAAAACTTGCTTAAAATGCAAAATTTGCGAAATTCTGAGATTTGAAAGCCAAATCACATATCGTGAGAAAACATGAAGAATTATCGTAATATTGGTATAAACTAATATATTTACGTACAATCACAATACATGAAAAACGTGAAAAAATCGCTATATTACCAAATTTGAGGATTTTAACTTCAAATCATCTATCGAGGTTTCGTATTATTTAGATCCTAGAAAAGACATATAAAGATGTTGTTTCCAATACAAATGATAGAAATCAATGTGTTTTCATTAGAATTAACTAAAATGTTCCTGATTTTCCGTTTATATTACCAATGGAAAATACACGTAAAACCGCTCTATCCGGCTGAAACGTCGATATATGCAATAAAAACAGAACTTCTCCCCTTTTCATCATCTTACTCAGTATTTTAACGAGAAACAAATAGTTGATTGAAAATGAAGTATTTAAGGTTATTTTCTAATCAATAATGTGTTTGCATCATTTTTATCGTGTATATAATGAATTATTAAAAATAAACTGAAAATTCACAAAAACGTGGAAAACGGCAAAATATTGCCTAATTCGATGATATTTTTATTAAATCACATAAAGGAAAAGGGGGATAACAAACGTCAAAATATTGCTAAATTCGATGGTTTTTTGATTGAAAACTTGCTTAAAAATGCAAAATTTGCGAAATTCTGAGATTTGAAGGCCAAATCACATATCGTGAGAAAACATGAAGTAGTATCGAAATATTGGTAAAAACGAATATATTTACATAATGTCACACTACTTGAAAAACGTGAAAAATCGCTATTTTTCCAAATTTGAGGAAATCATACTTCAAATCATAAAACGAGGTTTTGTATTATTTCGATTCTAGAAAAGACATATAAAGATGTTGTTTCCAATACAAATGATAAAAATCAATGTGTTTTCATTAGAATGAACTAAAATGTTCCTGATTTTCCGTTTATATTACCAATGGAAGATGTACACGTAAAACCGCTATAATCCAGCTGAAACGTCGATATACGCAATAAAAACAGAACTTCTCCCCTTTTCAATATCTTACTCAGTATTTTACCGAGAAACAAATAGTTGATTGAAAATGAAGTATTTAAGGTTAATTTCTAATCAATTATGTGTTTGCATAATTTTTATCGTATATTTAATGAATTAATACCAATAAACTGAAAATTTACAAAAACGTGGAAAAACGGCAAAATATTCGTCCTAATTCGATTATTTTGCTAAAATCACTAAAAGGAAAAGGGGATATTTAACGTCAAAATATTGCTAAATTCGATGATTTTTAGTACAAAACAAAATGCAAGAAAACTTGCTTAAAATGCAAAATTTGCGAAATTCTGAGATTTGAAAGCCAAATCACATATCGTGAGAAAACATGAAGAATTATCGTAATATTGGTATAAACTAATATATTTACGTACAATCACAATACATGAAAAACGTGAAAAAATCGCTATATTACCAAATTTGAGGATTTTAACTTCAAATCATCTATCGAGGTTTCGTATTATTTAGATCCTAGAAAAGACATATAAAGATGTTGTTTCCAATACAAATGATAGAAATCAATGTGTTTTCATTAGAATTTGTTTTTTTTTTTTTTTATGTTATTTTTTTATATTTAAATGGAAATGTACACGTAAAACCGCTCTAATCCGGCTGAAACGTCGATATATGCAATAAAAACAGAACTTCTCCCCTTTTCATCATCTTACTCAGTATTTTAACGAGAAACAAATAGTTGATTGAAAATGAAGTATTTAAGGTTATTTTCTAATCAATAATGTGTTTGCATCATTTTTATCGTGTAATAATGAATTATTAAAAATAAACTGAAAATTCACAAAAACGTGGAAAACGGCAAAATATTGCCTAATTCGATGATATTTTTATTAAATCACATAAAGGAAAAGGGGGATAACAAACGTCAAAATATTGCTAAATTCGATGGTTTTTTGATTGAAAACTTGCTTAAAAATGCAAAATTTGCGAAATTCTGAGATTTGAAGGCCAAATCACATATCGTGAGAAAACATGAAGCAGTATCGAAATATTGGTAAAAACGAATATATTTACATAATGTCACACTACTTGAAAAACGTGAAAAATCGCTATTTTTCCAAATTTGAGGAAATCATACTTCAAATCATAAAGCGAGGTTTTGTATTATTTCGATTCTAGAAAAGACATATAAAGATGTTGTTTCCAATACAAATGATAAAAATCAATGTGTTTTCATTAGAATGAACTAAAATGTTCCTGATTTTCCGTTTATATTACCAATGGAAGATGTACACGTAAAACCGCTATAATCCAGCTGAAACGTCGATATACGCAATAAAAACAGAACTTCTCCCCTTTTCAATATCTTACTCAGTATTTTACCGAGAAACAAATAGTTGATTGAAAATGAAGTATTTAAGGTTAATTTCTAATCAATTATGTGTTTGCATAATTTTTATCGTATATTTAATGAATTAATACCAATAAACTGAAAATTTACAAAAACGTGGAAAAACGGCAAAATATTCGGCCTAATTCGATGATATTTTGCTAAAATCACTAAAAGGAAAAGGGGATATTTAACGTCAAAATATTGCTAAATTCGATGATTTTTAGTACAAAACAAAATGCAAGAAAACTTGCTTAAAATGCAAAATTTGCGAAATTCTGAGATTTGAAAGCCAAATCACATATCGTGAGAAAACATGAAGAATTATCGTAATATTGGTATAAACTAATATATTTACGTACAATCACAATACATGAAAAACGTGAAAAAATCGCTATATTACCAAATTTGAGGATTTTAACTTCAAATCATCTATCGAGGTTTCGTATTATTTAGATCCTAGAAAAGACATATAAAGATGTTGTTTCCAATACAAATGATAGAAATCAATGTGTTTTCATTAGAATTAACTAAAATGTTCCTGATTTTCCGTTTATATTACCAATGGAAAATGTACACGTAAAACCGCTCTAATCCGGCTGAAACGTCGATATATGCAATAAAAACAGAACTTCTCCCCTTTTCATCATCTTACTCAGTATTTTAACGAGAAACAAATAGTTGATTGAAAATGAAGTATTTAAGGTTATTTTCTAATCAATAATGTGTTTGCATCATTTTTATCGTGTATAATGAATTATTAAAAATAAACTGAAAATTCACAAAAACGTGGAAAACGGCAAAATATTGCCTAATTCGATGATATTTTTATTAAATCACATAAAGGAAAAGGGGGATAACAAACGTCAAAATATTGCTAAATTCGATGGTTTTTTGATTGAAAACTTGCTTAAAAATGCAAAATTTGCGAAATTCTGAGATTTGAAGGCCAAATCACATATCGTGAGAAAACATGAAGCAGTATCGAAATATTGGTAAAAACGAATATATTTACATAATGTCACACTACTTGAAAAACGTGAAAAATCGCTATTTTTCCAAATTTGAGGAAATCATACTTCAAATCATAAAGCGAGGTTTTGTATTATTTCGATTCTAGAAAAGACATATAAAGATGTTGTTTCCAATACAAATGATAAAAATCAATGTGTTTTCATTAGAATGAACTAAAATGTTCCTGATTTTCCGTTTATATTACCAATGGAAGATGTACACGTAAAACCGCTATAATCCAGCTGAAACGTCGATATACGCAATAAAAACAGAACTTCTCCCCTTTTCAATATCTTACTCAGTATTTTACCGAGAAACAAATAGTTGATTGAAAATGAAGTATTTAAGGTTAATTTCTAATCAATTATGTGTTTGCATAATTTTTATCGTATATTTAATGAATTAATACCAATAAACTGAAAATTTACAAAAACGTGGAAAAACGGCAAAATATTCGGCCTAATTCGATGATATTTTGCTAAAATCACTAAAAGGAAAAGGGGATATTTAACGTCAAAATATTGCTAAATTCGATGATTTTTAGTACAAAACAAAATGCAAGAAAACTTGCTTAAAATGCAAAATTTGCGAAATTCTGAGATTTGAAAGCCAAATCACATATCGTGAGAAAACATGAAGAATTATCGTAATATTGGTATAAACTAATATATTTACGTACAATCACAATACATGAAAAACGTGAAAAAATCGCTATATTACCAAATTTGAGGATTTTAACTTCAAATCATCTATCGAGGTTTCGTATTATTTAGATCCTAGAAAAGACATATAAAGATGTTGTTTCCAATACAAATGATAGAAATCAATGTGTTTTCATTAGAATTAACTAAAATGTTCCTGATTTTCCGTTTATATTACCAATGGAAATGTACACGTAAAACCGCTCTAATCCGGCTGAAACGTCGATATATGCAATAAAAACAGAACTTCTCCCCTTTTCATCATCTTACTCAGTATTTTAACGAGAAACAAATAGTTGATTGAAAATGAAGTATTTAAGGTTATTTTCTAATCAATAATGTGTTTGCATCATTTTTATCGTGTATATAATGAATTATTAAAAATAAACTGAAAATTCACAAAAACGTGGAAAACGGCAAAATATTGCCTAATTCGATGATATTTTTATAAATCACATAAAGGAAAAGGGGGATAACAAACGTCAAAATATTGCTAAATTCGATGGTTTTTTGATTGAAAACTTGCTTAAAAATGCAAAATTTGCGAAATTCTGAGATTTGAAGGCCAAATCACATATCGTGAGAAAACATGAAGCAGTATCGAAATATTGGTAAAAACGAATATATTTACATAATGTCACACTACTTGAAAAACGTGAAAAATCGCTATTTTTCCAAATTTGAGGAAATCATACTTCAAATCATAAAGCGAGGTTTTGTATTTCGATTCTAGAAAAGACATATAAAGATGTTGTTTCCAATACAAATGATAAAAATCAATGTGTTTTCATTAGAATGAACTAAAATGTTCCTGATTTTCCGTTTATATTACCAATGGAAGATGTACACGTAAAACCGCTATAATCCAGCTGAAACGTCGATATACGCAATAAAAACAGAACTTCTCCCCTTTTCAATATCTTACTCAGTATTTTACCGAGAAACAAATAGTTGATTGAAAATGAAGTATTTAAGGTTAATTTCTAATCAATTATGTGTTTGCATAATTTTTATCGTATATTTAATGAATTAATACCAATAAACTGAAAATTTACAAAAACGTGGAAAAACGGCAAAATATTCGTCCTAATTCGATGATATTTTGCTAAAATCACTAAAAGGAAAAGGGGATATTTAACGTCAAAATATTGCTAAATTCGATGATTTTTAGTACAAAACAAAATGCAAGAAAACTTGCTTAAAATGCAAAATTTGA
>NW_027189148.1:585167-616035 GCF_040958095.1 Procambarus clarkii | reverse complement strand
TCCTTATGAAATCTATTTTTTATCCTCGCATGCTTAAAGGGACTCTGATTGGGGAGGGAGGGGTGGGGGGGGGGGGAAGGTTTGTTCCGTTATATACTAGCAGAGCAGGATCATTGGTGGTGGTGGGGGGGGGGGGGTGAGGGAGAGAGAGAGAGAGAGAGAGATCTTTCCCAACTCTTCCTTTTTACATGAGTGAGCTACCCGTTTTATTCATTTTATCCTTCTCAGAGCTGTTTTGATAGTATCCAAATGATGGTAAATGAAAAGGGAGGACACGAATATCTACCCAGAATTCAGGACTGGCAATCGATATGCATGTTTGAGTGCGAATCTTTTTCTCTCTCAACTTAGGTATACGTTTATGTCGTACCTAAAAGCGAGAACCACACTATTGGGACAAGTATGCAAGGCCCAATTTTCCTAACAAGCACAGTTAATTTTGTTATTTTCGAACATTTCTTTCCAAATTGGTTTATCCAATTAACAGTATTATATTAAGATCATGAATTGCTGGGTTAGGTTAGGTTAGGTTAGCTTAGCTTAGGTTAGGTTAGGTTAGCTTAGCTTAGCTTGGGTTAGCTTAGGTTAGGTTAGGTTAGCTTAGCTTGGGTTAGCATAGGTTAGGTTAGGTTTGATTACATTTCTATGTTAGATTTAACTCAAATTCAAAACAATTGCAGTCATTCGGCTTGTTAGTCAACTTGCCTCTAATAGGGGCAATTTGTCTAACAAGACTATTTAGTTTTGTGTGCATATATATATATATATATATATATATATATATATATATATATATATATATATATATATATATATATATATATATATATATATATATATATATATATATATATATATATATATATAGCTTCAAGACTCCGAACCAATATAGAAGCATCAAGAGGAAGTGCTTGTGTTATGGGCCAATAGGCCTTCTGCAGTTACTTCCATTCTTATGTTTTTATTCCCATTGGTTCGTGTTTTATCTTGTGTAAATGTCAATCACCTCACCCAAAACTTTGGTACCATATCACCTCACCCATGTATGTGTATATATATATATATATATATATATATATATATATATATATATATATATATATATATATATATATATAATATACAGAGTAAATCTACCCCAAAAGTAATGATTTATTTGTCTACAAAACTAAACTCTTTTTGGAATCATATGAGGCCCCTCCACTGAGGGGGGAGGCCTGGATGTTTATTGTCATGTGTATTCATGCTGCTTGCATGTCGTCGTTTATTTTGCCTTTGTTGTTTTCTTGACAGCTTTCTTTGCCTTGGGTGGTTTGGGAGATTTTGAAGCTCTCTTTATTTTGGGCTTTTTGTTCCCAACAACAAGCTGCTGCTGCTGCTTCTTTTTCAAGGCTGTAGGTGGTTTGTTGCTTGTGGCGGCTTTCTTGGGAGTTACCACGGCCTTCTTTGCTGCTGTAGATGGTTTCTTGGTTGTGGTGGCTTTCTTGGGAGTTAGAACGGCCCTCTTCTCTGCTACGGCCAGCTTGAATGATCCACTAGCTCCACTTCCCTTGGTCTGAACAAGAATGCCGTCAGCCACTGCTTTCTTGAGAAATCTTCGGATGTAAATGGCGATCTTGGCAGCCTCGACTTTGTTGTTGGCAACAACGTACTTCTTGATTGCTTGTAGAGACGAGCCCTTACGGTCTTTGAGTGCTGCGACCGCGGCTAGAACCATTTGACTAGTTTTCGGGTGAGCAACCTGGACGCGAGGTTTCCTGGTGGTGGCCACCACAGCAGCAGCAGCCGCAGCCTTCTTGGTAGGCTTTGCTTCTACCATGATGATGATGAGATAACCAAGGTGATGAGAGACGCTCAGACAGTCACGGGGGAATGATGCTGCCGCCGCTTGAGCCGAACCTATTTATGTGCCGGCACGGTACAGAAGCTGCAACCTGGCAACTCGTCCACCAATCACGACGGTTGGTTTTACGGCTCCGAAACCTGGATCCCATATCTTCTCTAAAATAGAAGCATTTGTTCATGTTCTTTGTAAAAGTATCATAAAGCAGGACAGATGAGACAAATATCATAAAAACTGAAGAGCAGATGAGCACACACATGTATGTATTACAAAAGAAAATCCACAAATTCATTAGAAATTGGCAGGGTAGGCTGAGGAAGTAGGTAGATGTAAAATGTCTGTAAATGGCGAAAGAACATAAACCCAAGACTGAATAAACGATGTTAAATATCCATGCCAAGGAGACAAAAATATGTTAGGATACAATTACCATTAAGACACCACAAGAAGGTCCGTATCCTGCCGTGATGACTAAAAAGAGTTGGTTATTAGCCACAATGTGTAGGCAGTCTCATGCCAACGGCCATACCACGTTGAGAACACCGCTTCTCGTCCGATCAGCGAAGTTAAGCAACGTTGGGTTTGGTTAGTACTTGGATGGGTGACCGCCTGGGAACACCAAATGCTGTTGGCAATAATGTTTTTTTTTGTTTGTTTTGTTTTGTTTCGTTTGTTTTTGTTTGAATGGCTGGCTGGCTGGCTGGCTGGCTGGCTGGCTGGCTGGCTGGCTGGCTCCACGGGAAATTCACGGAGTTGTGTGGAATAAGGCCTGGTAAAATGAATTAATATGTATGTCATGTTTAAAACAAACTCGCTTAATATAGTGTGTGAGGCTTTATACAAAAACAAACAACCAAAACAAAACATGTTGTATATATATATATATATATATATATATATATATATATATATATATATATATATATATATATATATATATATATATATATATATATATATATATATATATATATATATATGCTTAATCCGGGTTTGAACTCGCAACTCCAAGAATACGCATCACTTATATACACTTTACCACTGGACCACTGCAGGACACTTGATGCTGAGGTATCAATTTAATGACGTAAATGCCATTTCCACAAATAAATGATAATTTAAAAGTATTTGTATGTACAAATCTTTTCTGTTTAAAAGGCTACAATATCAGTTACTGATATAATTTGTGTTAATGTTTCTATACCCACAGGAAGGCATGTTTTTGCTTATATGTAAGGGGTACGGAGAAGGAATCCACAGACCATCATTCCCCTTCCCCCCCCCCCCCCTCCCACCTACTACTACCACCACCACCACCACCACCACCACCACCACCACTACTCACCACTACTCACCACCAATCACCACCAATCACCACCACCACCAATCACCACCACCACACCTAACCGAAAACCCCCTAACACATCAACCCTCCCCCCAATCAACAGGCGAAATAATAACCCTCAAATGCCTGCCTGCCTGCCTGCCTGCCTGCCAGCCAGCCAATACTAACGGTCTTCTCAGAAAGAAAATCTCTTTGTATCTGTATTACTTGATGAAATGTATGATTCTAATAATGAAAATAAATTGTTATGTCGGTTGTATGAGCATAATGACCAATATGCACATGATATGAATGAATTAAATAGTGTAGTTTTAAGTAATTAGGTTGTAGACACATTAAGCGGATATGATATTTGACGCGTCCAGAACTGGTGATTTTTGGTTTAGTTTTAAATGCACCACCACCACCACCATTGCTTCCCCAGAGCCTAATTAAGGACCGGTAAAAGGAGTCAATATGTATGTCATCTATAAAACCAAAGAATGAATAAAAACACACACACACAAACCTACATAATAGTACTAGGAAGATTGTATGGCATAAAAAAAAAAAAAGTACTCCCATTGGGTCGTTTGAACTCGCGACTTCCAAAACACCAGCCACACACCTTACCACCCAGCCACCATAGAGTTGGTATAATTGTGCAACTTTAGTTATAAAACTAAAGTTCTTATTGTCTCAAATCTTATTGTCTGTTCTATGAAAAGGCATGATGTAAATTATGTATTTTTTGAATGATTGAATTGTAGGCACATTAAGCGGATTCGATATTTGATATATCCAGAAAAGGTGATTTCTGTTCAGTTTTAAAATGCATCACCGTTAACGCTAAAGGACTGGTAAAACGACTCGATGTTTGTCATTTTTAAAATAAACACTAAAACTAGGCCCTTAACATATATAATGTTTGAATATAAATTGAATGCATATAAATACAAAGTGGGAGTGGCTGGCTGGCTGGCTGGCTGGCTGGCTGGCTGGCTGGCTGGCTGGCTGGCTGGCTGGCTGGCTGGCTGCCTGCCTGCCTGGCCTGGCTGGCTGGCCTGCCTGCCTGCCTGCCTGCCTGCCTGCCTGCCTGCCTGCCAGCCTGCCTGCCTGCCTGCCTGCCTGCCTGCCTGCCTGCCTGCTGGCTGGCTGGCTGGCTGGCTGGCTGCCCGCCCGCCCGCCCGCCTGCCCGCCCGCCTGCTTGCCTTGCCTTGCCTGTCCTGTCCTGTTATTGCCTTGCCTTGCCTTGCCTTGCCTTGCCTTGCCTTGCCTTGCCTTTGCCTTGCCTTGCCTTGCCTTGCCTTGCCCTGCCCTGCCTTGGCTGCAGCTGGCTGGCTGGCCGTAAATCAACTCTTAACAACACCACACCACACCACACCATCACTCATCACCCATCACCCACCACCGGCCCCAGTCTCCCAGCCTCTCTTATATACCCGAGCAGGCCCTTTAAATTATTTGAATTGTTGCACTTCGGCCAATGGCACGATCGCTGCTGCTCAAACATATTCTGGTTCACAAGTATTATAATATATTATATATATTATATTATATATATATATATATATATATATATATATATATATATATATATATATATATATATATATATATATATATATATATATATATATATATATATTATTCATGAAACACATTAAAACCTTGATCATTTATTCATTCATTACGTCTAGTGAAGAATTGCTTTTGTTCATTTGTATGATTAAAAATTGATAGAATATGAATTCCTCGCTTAAAGTAAAATATAAAATATATATTGGATTTATATGATTGGTTAATATTCCAAGTGATGCTGAATATCCCCTATAATTTTGTTTTGTTTGTTTGTTATGTACACATTCCAAATGAAATCAATATAAATGTTATTATTAATGTTTGAAAGTTGATTGTCTACTTGAATCTCTCTATTAAAGTGTGTGTGGCTCCGGATGGAGCCTGGTTATGGTATTTGTCGTGGTGGGTGGCAGAAGTGCTTACTTCTTCTCTGTCTTCTTTGGCAAAAGAACTGCCTGAATGTTTGGAAGAACACCTCCCTGTGCAATGGTTACGCCAGACAGAAGTTTGTTGAGTTCTTCGTCGTTGCGGATGGCCAACTGCAAGTGACGTGGGATGATACGGGTCTTCTTGTTGTCACGTGCGGCGTTACCGGCGAGCTCCAGAACTTCGGCAGCGAGGTATTCCATGACGGCTGCCAGGTAGACAGGAGCGCCAGCACCGACGCGTTCGGCGTAGTTGCCTTTACGCAGCAGACGGTGAATTCTGCCCACGGGGAACTGAAGTCCGGCCCTGCTGGAGCGAGACTTTGACTTGCCCTTCACTTTGCCTCCCTTGCCGCGTCCTGACATTGCTGCTGCTGTTGTGGGTTTGTGGTGTTTTATGCCGGCCCGCAGATCGAGCTTCGTGTTATATACCCCGCTCAGGATCAAGGGAGTCCGCCACTGACCAATCAGCGCGCTCCGCCACGCGACCCGCTCTGAGCTGAGTCGCGAGCGGGATATAAAAGGAAAGCTCGACTCGCGCAAAAGTTCATTATTGTATCGCAACGCCAGCCAGCACGAGCATCATCATGCCACCCAAGGCATCTGGAAAGGCTGCCAAGAAGGCCGGAAAGGCCCAGAAGGCCATTGCCAAGGGCGATAAGAAAAAGAAGCGCAGGAGGAAGGAGAGCTACAGCATCTACATCTACAAAGTGCTGAAGCAGGTCCACCCCGACACTGGTATCTCTTCCAAAGCCATGTCGATCATGAACTCGTTCGTGAACGACATCTTCGAGCGCATCGCCGCCGAGGCTTCTCGCCTGGCCCACTACAACAAGCGTTCCACCATTACCAGTCGGGAGATCCAGACGGCTGTAAGGCTCCTGTTGCCCGGAGAACTGGCCAAGCACGCCGTCTCTGAGGGCACTAAGGCCGTCACCAAGTACACCTCCTCCAAGTAAACGGCTTACTTACTGCCCTGTGGTGGTGGCTTGGCCTCAAACCAACAAACTCGGCTCCATTGGAGCCACACTTTAATTTCTAAAGAGATTGTGAGTGTTAGACACCAATACTATTATAACAAAAACCTCTGTCACTGAAAGCAAATAGCTATAAAATGAGAATATTTATGAAACTGTCTGTGTGTGTTTCTCTCTCTCAGTCTCTGTCTGTCTGTCTGTCTGTCTCTGTCTCTGTCTCTGCATGTCTCTCTCTCTCTCTCTCTCTCTCTCTCTCTCTCTCTCTCTCTCTCTCTCTCTCTCTCTCTCTCTCTCTCTCTCTCTCTCTCTCTCTCTCTCTCTCTCTCTCTCAACACACATATAAACACTCGGTATCTTTTTTCTAGAGATTAGAGATTCATTGTTATGTTCCACATTAGGATTACTATGCAGGCCACCCTCTTAAGGTTTGAAAATGTCAAGAAAACGGTTAATTTAAAATGTCATCTCCTAACTTAACAGATTAAGCCAGAGGACCAAAAACAGAATAAAACAGGACAGGACAGTATGTCACTTATACAAGCTGCTTTTATTTCTAGTACAGTATGACAATTTTTTTTTTTTTTTTTTTTGGAGGGGGGGGGGAGGATCCTTGGCAGTGCATAAGAATGAAAAGCGACGGCGTTTTGTTTGTAAGAGGACAGGTTGTACTACAAATGACTTGATTTATTGATATCACGTGTACAGTGTATGTATGCCACCTAAATTATTGTATTTATTTATTTATTATATGTATAGATGAAGGTTAATTCATATGACTGATGCTAGGAATGTCTGAAATCTCCTTAGAAGGATATTTTGGCCCTGAGAAGGGCCGAGTTTGGTGTATACTAGGGTGGTCGTTTTAGCTTATGCACGCTCTCCACGGATACGGCGAGCAAGCTGAATGTCCTTTGGCATGATGGTGACACGCTTGGCGTGGATGGCACAGAGGTTAGTGTCCTCGAAGAGACCGACCAGGTAAGCCTCGGATGCCTCCTGTAAAGCCATGACGGCAGACGACTGGAAGCGAAGATCGGTCTTGAAGTCCTGGGCAATCTCGCGCACCAGACGCTGGAAGGGAAGTTTCCTGATGAGCAACTCTGTGCTCTTCTGGTAACGACGGATCTCACGCAGGGCGACCGTTCCGGGCCTGTAACGGTGAGGCTTCTTCACGCCCCCTGTGGCAGGAGCAGATTTGCGTGCTGCCTTGGTGGCCAGCTGCTTACGAGGAGCCTTGCCTCCCGTGGACTTGCGAGCAGTCTGCTTGGTGCGAGCCATGGTGAACAACTGTGGTTTGTGATGGCCGGCGCCGAAAAATTTTTGCTTATATACGCCGTCTCGAGGCGCTTGCTCGAGCGCCATTGGCTGCTCGACTCGCCTACGTCACCCCGTTGCCCCTCCCCTCCTTCCTCTGGCTGCAGCCAACAGGCAGCTCACCTCAAACACTATTATCGCTGATTTTGCTCTATTTTTTGGATTTGTGCAAAAGTCATTTCACAGAGACGTGAAACAGACGAGTAGGCAACTGCAGTTTTGAAAGCGTTGTGAGAAAGCCGTGTTTCTGCTCGAGTACAAGCATAAAGTAAGGACAGGCAGGAGTTAGGAGTTGCCATGCTACAAGTACGTCCGCTTGACGGGATATAGTCTGGGGAAATCGTGCCGAAATTTTATTATTCACACAACTTCAACACCATGACTGGACGCGGCAAGGGAGGCAAGGGACTCGGAAAGGGTGGCGCCAAGCGTCATCGTAAGGTGCTACGTGACAACATCCAGGGCATCACCAAGCCCGCTATTCGTCGCTTAGCTCGTCGTGGCGGCGTGAAGCGTATTTCGGGTCTCATCTACGAAGAGACCCGTGGCGTCCTGAAGGTGTTCCTCGAGAACGTCATCCGTGATGCTGTAACCTACACGGAACACGCCAAGAGGAAGACCGTCACTGCCATGGACGTGGTGTACGCTCTGAAGCGCCAGGGTCGTACCCTCTACGGATTCGGCGGATAAGAGCTTGGCTAATCCATCGATTCCACCCACCACCACCTCAAAACGGGACCTAATTAGGTCCCTATACTTTTTTACTGAAGGGCTTAATAGACGATAACATAAATTGTTTTGATATCAGCTAGCACATTGGGTCTTATGAAATCTATTTTTTATCCTCGCATGCTTAAAGGGACTCTGATTGGGGAGGGAGGGGTGGGGGGGGGGGGAAGGTTTGTTCCGTTATATACTAGCAGAGCAGGATCATTGGTGGTGGTGGGGGGGGGGGTGAGGGAGAGAGAGAGAGAGAGAGAGAGATCTTTCCCAACTCTTCCTTTTACATGAGTTGAGCTACCCCTTTTTATTCATTTTATCCTTCTCAGAGCTGTTTTGATAGTATCCAAATGATGGTAAATGAAAAGGGAGGACACGAATATCTACCCAGAATTCAGGATGGCAATCGATATTGCATGTTTGAGTGCGAATCTTTTTCTCTCTCAACTTAGGTATACGTTTATGTCGTACCTAAAGCGAGAAACCACACTATTGGGACAAGTATGCAAGGCCCAATTTTCCTAACAAGCACAGTTAATTTTGTTATTTTCGAACATTTCTTTCCAAAATTGGTTTATCCAATTAACAGTATTATATTAAGATCATGAATTGCTGGGTTTAGGTTAGTTAGGTTAGCTTAGCTTAGGTTAGGTTAGGTTAGCTTAGCTTAGCTTGGGTTAGCTAGGTTAGGTTAGGTTAGCTAGCTGGGTTAGCATTAGGTTTAGTTTAGGTTTGATTACATTTCTATGTTAGATTTAACTCAAATTCAAAAACAATTGCAGTCATTTCGGCTTGTAGTCAACTTGCCTCTAATAGGGGCAATTTGTCTAACAAGACTATTTAGTTTTTTGTGTGCATATATATATATATATATATATATTATATTATATATATCATATATATAGTATATATATATATATTATATATATATATATATATATATATATATATATATATATATTATATATATATATTATATTATAGCTTCAAGACTCCGAACCAATATAGAAGCATCAAGAGGAAGTGCTTTGTGTTATGGGCCAATAGGCCTCTTCTGCAGTTACTTTCCATTCTTATGTTTTTTATTCCCATTGGTTCGTGGTGTTATCTTGTGTAAATGTCAATCACCTCACCCAAAACTTTGGTACCATATCACCTCAACCAATGTATGTGTATATATATATATATATATATATATATATATATATACTATATATAATATATATATATATATATATATATATATATAATATACAGAGTAAATCTACCCCAAAGTAATGATTTATTTGTCTACAAAACTAAACTCTTTTTGGAATCATATGAGGCCCCTCCATGAGGGGGGAGGCCCTGGATGTTTATTGTCATGTGTATTCATGCTGCTTGCATGTCGTCGTTTTATTTTGCCCTTTGTTGTTTTCTTGACAGCTTTTCTTTGCCTTGGGTGTGTTTGGGTAGATTTGAAGCCTCTCTTTATTTTTGGGCTTTTTTGTTTTCCAACAACAAGCTTGCTGCTTGCCTGCTTCTTTTTTCAAGGCGTAGGGGTGGTTTGTTGTTTCTTGTGGCGGCTTTCTTGGGAGTTACCACGGCCTTCTTTTGCTGCTGTAGAGTTGGGTTTCTTGGTTGTGGTGGCTTTCTTGGGAGTTAGAACGCCCTCTTCTCTGCTACGGCCAGCTTGAATGATCCACTAGCTCCACTTCCCTTGGTCCTGAACAAGAATGCCGTCAGCCACTTGCCTTTTCTTGAGAAATCTTCGGATGTAAATGCGATCTTGGGCAGCCTCGACTTTTGTTGTTGGCAAACAACGTACTTCTTGATTGCTTGTAGAGACGAGCCCTTACGGTCCTTTGAGTGCTGCGACCGCGGCTAGAACCATTTGACTAGTTTTCGGGTGAGCAACCTGGACGCGAGGTTTCCTGGTGGTGGCCACCACAGCAGCAGCAGCCGCAGCCTTCTTGGTAGGCTTTGCTTCTACCATGATGATGATGAGATAACCAAGGTGATGAGAGACGCTCAGACAGTCACGGGGGAATGATGCTGCCGCCGCTTGAGCCGAACCTATTTATGTGCCGGCACGGTACAGAAGCTGCAACCTGGCAACTCGTCCACCAATCACGACGGTTGGTTTTACGGCTCCGAAACCTGGATCCCATATCTTCTCTAAAATAGAAGCATTTGTTCATGTTCTTTGTAAAAGTATCATAAAGCAGGACAGATGAGACAAATATCATAAAAACTGAAGAGCAGATGAGCACACACATGTATGTATTACAAAAGAAATCCACAAATTCATTAGAAATTGGCAGGGTAGGCTGAGGAAGTAGGTAGATGTAAAATGTCTGTAAATGGCGAAAGAACATAAACCCAAGACTGAATAAACGATGTTAAATATCCATGCCAAGGAGACAAAAATATGTTAGGATACAATTACCATTAAGACACCACAAGAAGGTCCGTATCCTGCCGTGATGACTAAAAAGAGTTGGTTATTAGCCACAATGTGTAGGCAGTCTCATGCCAACGGCCATACCACGTTGAGAACACCGCTTCTCGTCCGATCAGCGAAGTTAAGCAACGTTGGGTTTGGTTAGTACTTGGATGGGTGACCGCCTGGGAACACCAAATGCTGTTGGCAATAATGTTTTTTTTTTGTTTTGTTTTGTTTCGTTTGTTTTTGTTTGAATGGCTGGCTGGCTGGCTGGCTGGCTGGCTGGCTGGCTGGCTGGCTGGCTCCACGGGAAATTCACGGAGTTGTGTGGAATAAGGCCTGGTAAAATGAATTAATATGTATGTCATGTTTAAAACAAACTCGCTTAATATAGTGTGTGAGGCTTTATACAAAAACAAACAACCAAAACAAAACATGTTGTATATATATATATATATATATATATATATATATATATATATATATATATATATATATATATATATATATATATATATATATATATATATATATATATATATATATAGCTTAATCCGGGTTTGAACTCGCAACTCCAAGAATACGCATCACTTATATACACTTTACCACTGGACCACTGCAGGACACTTGATGCTGAGGTATCAATTTAATGACGTAAATGCCATTTCCACAAATAAATGATAATTTAAAAGTATTTGTATGTACAAATCTTTTCTGTTTAAAAGGCTACAATATCAGTTACTGATATAATTTGTGTTAATGTTTCTATACCCACAGGAAGGCATGTTTTTGCTTATATGTAAGGGGTACGGAGAAGGAATCCACAGACCATCATTCCCCTTCCCCCCCCCCCCCCCCTCCCACCTACTACTACCACCACCACCACCACCACCACCACCACCACCACTACTCACCACTACTCACCACCAATCACCACCAATCACCACCACCACCAATCACCACCACCACACCTAACCGAAAACCCCCTAACACATCAACCCTCCCCCCAATCAACAGGCGAAATAATAACCCTCAAATGCCTGCCTGCCTGCCTGCCTGCCTGCCAGCCAGCCAATACTAACGGTCTTCTCAGAAAGAAAATCTCTTTGTATCTGTATTACTTGATGAAATGTATGATTCTAATAATGAAAATAAATTGTTATGTCGGTTGTATGAGCATAATGACCAATATGCACATGATATGAATGAATTAAATAGTGTAGTTTTAAGTAATTAGGTTGTAGACACATTAAGCGGATATGATATTTGACGCGTCCAGAACTGGTGATTTTTGGTTTAGTTTTAAATGCACCACCACCACCACCATTGCTTCCCCAGAGCCTAATTAAGGACCGGTAAAAGGAGTCAATATGTATGTCATCTATAAAACCAAAGAATGAATAAAAACACACACACACAAACCTACATAATAGTACTAGGAAGATTGTATGGCATAAAAAAAAAAAAAGTACTCCCATTGGGTCGTTTGAACTCGCGACTTCCAAAACACCAGCCACACACCTTACCACCCAGCCACCATAGAGTTGGTATAATTGTGCAACTTTAGTTATAAAACTAAAGTTCTTATTGTCTCAAATCTTATTGTCTGTTCTATGAAAAGGCATGATGTAAATTATGTATTTTTTGAATGATTGAATTGTAGGCACATTAAGCGGATTCGATATTTGATATATCCAGAAAAGGTGATTTCTGTTCAGTTTTAAAATGCATCACCGTTAACGCTAAAGGACTGGTAAAACGACTCGATGTTTGTCATTTTTAAAATAAACACTAAAACTAGGCCCTTAACATATATAATGTTTGAATATAAATTGAATGCATATAAATACAAAGTGGGAGTGGCTGGCTGGCTGGCTGGCTGGCTGGCTGGCTGCTGGCTGGCTGGCTGGCTGGCTGGCTGGCTGCTGCTGCTGGCTGGCTGGCTGCCTGCCTGCTGGCTGGCTGGCTGGCTGGCTGGCTGCTGGCTGGCTGCCTGCCTGCCTGCCTGCCTGCCTGCCTGCCTGCCAGCCTGCCTGCCTGCCTGCCTGCCTGCCTGCCTGCCTGCCTGGCTGGCTGGCTGGCTGGCTGGCTGGCCCCGCCCGCCCGCCCGCCTGCCCGCCCGCCTGCTTGCCTTGCCTTGCCTGTCCTGTCCTGTTATTGCCTTGCCTTGCCTTGCCTTGCCTTGCCTTGCCTTGCCTTGCCTTGCCTTGCCTTGCCTTGCCTTGCCTTGCCTTGCCCTGCCCTGCCTTGGCTGCAGCTGGCTGGCTGGCCGTAAATCAACTCTTAACAACACCACACCACACCACACCATCACTCATCACCCATCACCCACCACCGGCCCCAGTCTCCCAGCCTCTCTTATATACCCGAGCAGGCCCTTTAAATTATTTGAATTGTTGCACTTCGGCCAATGGCACGATCGCTGCTGCTCAAACATATTCTGGTTCACAAGTATTATAATATATTATATTATATTATATTATATATATATATATATATATATATATATATATATATATATATATATATATATATATATATATATATATATATATTTTTCATGAAACACATTAAAACCTTGATCATTTATTCATTCATTACGTCTAGTGAAGAATTGCTTTTGTTCATTTGTATGATTAAAAATTGATAGAATATGAATTCCTCGCTTAAAGTAAAATATAAAATATATATTGGATTTATATGATTGGTTAATATTCCAAGTGATGCTGAATATCCCCTATAATTTTGTTTTGTTTGTTTGTTATGTACACATTCCAAATGAAATCAATATAAATGTTATTATTAATGTTTGAAAGTTGATTGTCTACTTGAATCTCTCTATTAAAGTGTGTGTGGCTCCGGATGGAGCCTGGTTATGGTATTTGTCGTGGTGGGTGGCAGAAGTGCTTACTTCTTCTCTGTCTTCTTTGGCAAAAGAACTGCCTGAATGTTTGGAAGAACACCTCCCTGTGCAATGGTTACGCCAGACAGAAGTTTGTTGAGTTCTTCGTCGTTGCGGATGGCCAACTGCAAGTGACGTGGGATGATACGGGTCTTCTTGTTGTCACGTGCGGCGTTACCGGCGAGCTCCAGAACTTCGGCAGCGAGGTATTCCATGACGGCTGCCAGGTAGACAGGAGCGCCAGCACCGACGCGTTCGGCGTAGTTGCCTTTACGCAGCAGACGGTGAATTCTGCCCACGGGGAACTGAAGTCCGGCCCTGCTGGAGCGAGACTTTGACTTGCCCTTCACTTTGCCTCCCTTGCCGCGTCCTGACATTGCTGCTGCTGTTGTGGGTTTGTGGTGTTTTATGCCGGCCCGCAGATCGAGCTTCGTGTTATATACCCCGCTCAGGATCAAGGGAGTCCGCCACTGACCAATCAGCGCGCTCCGCCACGCGACCCGCTCTGAGCTGAGTCGCGAGCGGGATATAAAAGGAAAGCTCGACTCGCGCAAAAGTTCATTATTGTATCGCAACGCCAGCCAGCACGAGCATCATCATGCCACCCAAGGCATCTGGAAAGGCTGCCAAGAAGGCCGGAAAGGCCCAGAAGGCCATTGCCAAGGGCGATAAGAAAAAGAAGCGCAGGAGGAAGGAGAGCTACAGCATCTACATCTACAAAGTGCTGAAGCAGGTCCACCCCGACACTGGTATCTCTTCCAAAGCCATGTCGATCATGAACTCGTTCGTGAACGACATCTTCGAGCGCATCGCCGCCGAGGCTTCTCGCCTGGCCCACTACAACAAGCGTTCCACCATTACCAGTCGGGAGATCCAGACGGCTGTAAGGCTCCTGTTGCCCGGAGAACTGGCCAAGCACGCCGTCTCTGAGGGCACTAAGGCCGTCACCAAGTACACCTCCTCCAAGTAAACGGCTTACTTACTGCCCTGTGGTGGTGGCTTGGCCTCAAACCAACAAACTCGGCTCCATTGGAGCCACACTTTAATTTCTAAAGAGATTGTGAGTGTTAGACACCAATACTATTATAACAAAAACCTCTGTCACTGAAAGCAAATAGCTATAAAATGAGAATATTTATGAAACTGTCTGTGTGTGTTTCTCTCTCTCAGTCTCTGTCTGTCTGTCTGTCTGTCTCTGTCTCTGTCTCTGCATGTCTCTCTCTCTCTCTCTCTCTCTCTCTCTCTCTCTCTCTCTCTCTCTCTCTCTCTCTCTCTCTCTCTCTCTCTCTCTCTCTCTCTCTCTCTCTCAACACACATATAAACACTCGGTATCTTTTTTCTAGAGATTAGAGATTCATTGTTATGTTCCACATTAGGATTACTATGCAGGCCACCCTCTTAAGGTTTGAAAATGTCAAGAAAACGGTTAATTTAAAATGTCATCTCCTAACTTAACAGATTAAGCCAGAGGACCAAAAACAGAATAAAACAGGACAGGACAGTATGTCACTTATACAAGCTGCTTTTATTTCTAGTACAGTATGACAATTTTTTTTTTTTTTTTTTTTGGAGGGGGGGGGGAGGATCCTTGGCAGTGCATAAGAATGAAAAGCGACGGCGTTTTGTTTGTAAGAGGACAGGTTGTACTACAAATGACTTGATTTATTGATATCACGTGTACAGTGTATGTATGCCACCTAAATTATTGTATTTATTTATTTATTATATGTATAGATGAAGGTTAATTCATATGACTGATGCTAGGAATGTCTGAAATCTCCTTAGAAGGATATTTTGGCCCTGAGAAGGGCCGAGTTTGGTGTATACTAGGGTGGTCGTTTTAGCTTATGCACGCTCTCCACGGATACGGCGAGCAAGCTGAATGTCCTTTGGCATGATGGTGACACGCTTGGCGTGGATGGCACAGAGGTTAGTGTCCTCGAAGAGACCGACCAGGTAAGCCTCGGATGCCTCCTGTAAAGCCATGACGGCAGACGACTGGAAGCGAAGATCGGTCTTGAAGTCCTGGGCAATCTCGCGCACCAGACGCTGGAAGGGAAGTTTCCTGATGAGCAACTCTGTGCTCTTCTGGTAACGACGGATCTCACGCAGGGCGACCGTTCCGGGCCTGTAACGGTGAGGCTTCTTCACGCCCCCTGTGGCAGGAGCAGATTTGCGTGCTGCCTTGGTGGCCAGCTGCTTACGAGGAGCCTTGCCTCCCGTGGACTTGCGAGCAGTCTGCTTGGTGCGAGCCATGGTGAACAACTGTGGTTTGTGATGGCCGGCGCCGAAAAATTTTTGCTTATATACGCCGTCTCGAGGCGCTTGCTCGAGCGCCATTGGCTGCTCGACTCGCCTACGTCACCCCGTTGCCCCTCCCCTCCTTCCTCTGGCTGCAGCCAACAGGCAGCTCACCTCAAACACTATTATCGCTGATTTTGCTCTATTTTTTGGATTTGTGCAAAAGTCATTTCACAGAGACGTGAAACAGACGAGTAGGCAACTGCAGTTTTGAAAGCGTTGTGAGAAAGCCGTGTTTCTGCTCGAGTACAAGCATAAAGTAAGGACAGGCAGGAGTTAGGAGTTGCCATGCTACAAGTACGTCCGCTTGACGGGATATAGTCTGGGGAAATCGTGCCGAAATTTTATTATTCACACAACTTCAACACCATGACTGGACGCGGCAAGGGAGGCAAGGGACTCGGAAAGGGTGGCGCCAAGCGTCATCGTAAGGTGCTACGTGACAACATCCAGGGCATCACCAAGCCCGCTATTCGTCGCTTAGCTCTCGTCGTGGCGGCGTGAAGCGTATTTCGGGTCTCATCTACGAAGAGACCCGTGGCGTCCTGAAGGTGTTCCTCGAGAACGTCATCCGTGATGCTGTAACCTACACGGAACACGCCAAGAGGAAGACCGTCACTGCCATGGACGTGGTGTACGCTCTGAAGCGCCAGGGTCGTACCCTCTACGGATTCGGCGGATAAGAGCTTGGCTAATCCATCGATTCCACCCACCACCACCTCAAAACGGGACCTAATTAGGTCCCTATACTTTTTTACTGAAGGGCTTAATAGACGATAACATAAATTGTTTTGATATCAGCTAGCACATTGGGTCTTATGAAATCTATTTTTTATCCTCGCATGCTTAAAGGGACTCTGATTGGGGAGGGAGGGGTGGGGGGGGGGGGAAGGTTTGTTCCGTTATATACTAGCAGAGCAGGATCATTGGTGGTGGTGGGGGGGGGGGGGTGAGGGAGAGAGAGAGAGAGAGAGAGATCTTTCCCAACTCTTCCTTTTTACATGAGTGAGCTACCCGTTTTATTCATTTTATCCTTCTCAGAGCTGTTTTGATAGTATCCAAATGATGGTAAATGAAAAGGGAGGACACGAATATCTACCCAGAATTCAGGACTGGCAATCGATATGCATGTTTGAGTGCGAATCTTTTTCTCTCTCAACTTAGGTATACGTTTATGTCGTACCTAAAAGCGAGAACCACACTATTGGGACAAGTATGCAAGGCCCAATTTTCCTAACAAGCACAGTTAATTTTGTTATTTTCGAACATTTCTTTCCAAATTGGTTTATCCAATTAACAGTATTATATTAAGATCATGAATTGCTGGGTTAGGTTAGGGTTAGCTTAGCTTAGGTTAGGTTAGGTTAGCTTAGCTTAGCTTGAGCTTAGCTTAGCTTGGTTAGCTTAGGTTAGGTTAGCTTAGCTTGGGTTAGCATAGGTTAGGTTAGGTTTGATTACATTTCTATGTTAGATTTAACTCAAATTCAAAACAATTGCAGTCATTCGGCTTGTTAGTCAACTTGCCTCTAATAGGGGCAATTTGTCTAACAAGACTATTTAGTTTTGTGTGCATATATATATATATATATATATATATATATATATATATATATATATATATATATATATATATATATATATATATATATATATTATATATATATATATATATATATATATATATATTAGCTTCAAGACTCCGAACCAATATAGAAGCATCAAGAGGAAGTGCTTGTGTTATGGGCCAATAGGCCTTCTGCAGTTACTTCCATTCTTATGTTTTTATTCCCATTGGTTCGTGTTTTATCTTGTGTAAATGTCAATCACCTCACCCAAAACTTTGGTACCATATCACCTCACCCATGTATGTGTATATATATATATATATATATATATATATATATATATATATATATATATATATATATATATATATATATATATATATATATATATATATATATACAGAGTAAATCTACCCCAAAAGTAATGATTTATTTGTCTACAAAACTAAACTCTTTTTGGAATCATATGAGGCCCCTCCACTGAGGGGGAGGCCTGGATGTTTATTGTCATGTGTATTCATGCTGCTTGCATGTCGTCGTTTATTTTGCCTTTGTTGTTTTCTTGACAGCTTTCTTTGCCTTGGGTGGTTTGGGAGATTTTGAAGCTCTCTTTATTTTGGGCTTTTTGTTCCCAACAACAAGCTGCTGCTGCTGCTTCTTTTTCAAGGCTGTAGGTGGTTTGTTGCTTGTGGCGGCTTTCTTGGGAGTTACCACGGCCTTCTTTGCTGCTGTAGATGGTTTCTTGGTTGTGGTGGCTTTCTTGGGAGTTAGAACGGCCCTCTTCTCTGCTACGGCCAGCTTGAATGATCCACTAGCTCCACTTCCCTTGGTCTGAACAAGAATGCCGTCAGCCACTGCTTTCTTGAGAAATCTTCGGATGTAAATGGCGATCTTGGCAGCCTCGACTTTGTTGTTGGCAACAACGTACTTCTTGATTGCTTGTAGAGACGAGCCCTTACGGTCTTTGAGTGCTGCGACCGCGGCTAGAACCATTTGACTAGTTTTCGGGTGAGCAACCTGGACGCGAGGTTTCCTGGTGGTGGCCACCACAGCAGCAGCAGCCGCAGCCTTCTTGGTAGGCTTTGCTTCTACCATGATGATGATGAGATAACCAAGGTGATGAGAGACGCTCAGACAGTCACGGGGGAATGATGCTGCCGCCGCTTGAGCCGAACCTATTTATGTGCCGGCACGGTACAGAAGCTGCAACCTGGCAACTCGTCCACCAATCACGACGGTTGGTTTTACGGCTCCGAAACCTGGATCCCATATCTTCTCTAAAATAGAAGCATTTGTTCATGTTCTTTGTAAAAGTATCATAAAGCAGGACAGATGAGACAAATATCATAAAAACTGAAGAGCAGATGAGCACACACATGTATGTATTACAAAAGAAAATCCACAAATTCATTAGAAATTGGCAGGGTAGGCTGAGGAAGTAGGTAGATGTAAAATGTCTGTAAATGGCGAAAGAACATAAACCCAAGACTGAATAAACGATGTTAAATATCCATGCCAAGGAGACAAAAATATGTTAGGATACAATTACCATTAAGACACCACAAGAAGGTCCGTATCCTGCCGTGATGACTAAAAAGAGTTGGTTATTAGCCACAATGTGTAGGCAGTCTCATGCCAACGGCCATACCACGTTGAGAACACCGCTTCTCGTCCGATCAGCGAAGTTAAGCAACGTTGGGTTTGGTTAGTACTTGGATGGGTGACCGCCTGGGAACACCAAATGCTGTTGGCAATAATGTTTTTTGTTTTGTTTTGTTTTGTTTCGTTTGTTTTTGTTTGAATGGCTGGCTGGCTGGCTGGCTGGCTGGCTGGCTGGCTGGCTCCACGGGAAATTCACGGAGTTGTGTGGAATAAGGCCTGGTAAAATGAATTAATATGTATGTCATGTTTAAAACAAACTCGCTTAATATAGTGTGTGAGGCTTTATACAAAAACAAACAACCAAAACAAAACATGTTGTATATATATATATATATATATATATATATATATATATATATATATATATATATATATATATATATATATATATATATATATATATATATATATATATATATATATATATATATATATATATATATAGCTTAATCCGGGTTTGAACTCGCAACTCCAAGAATACGCATCACTTATATACACTTTACCACTGGACCACTGCAGGACACTTGATGCTGAGGTATCAATTTAATGACGTAAATGCCATTTCCACAAATAAATGATAATTTAAAAGTATTTGTATGTACAAATCTTTTCTGTTTAAAAGGCTACAATATCAGTTACTGATATAATTTGTGTTAATGTTTCTATACCCACAGGAAGGCATGTTTTTGCTTATATGTAAGGGGTACGGAGAAGGAATCCACAGACCATCATTCCCCTTCCCCCCCCCCCCCCCTCCCACCTACTACTACCACCACCACCACCACCACCACCACCACCACCACTACTCACCACTACTCACCACCAATCACCACCAATCACCACCACCACCAATCACCACCACCACACCTAACCGAAAACCCCCTAACACATCAACCCTCCCCCCAATCAACAGGCGAAATAATAACCCTCAAATGCCTGCCTGCCTGCCTGCCTGCCTGCCAGCCAGCCAATACTAACGGTCTTCTCAGAAAGAAAATCTCTTTGTATCTGTATTACTTGATGAAATGTATGATTCTAATAATGAAAATAAATTGTTATGTCGGTTGTATGAGCATAATGACCAATATGCACATGATATGAATGAATTAAATAGTGTAGTTTTAAGTAATTAGGTTGTAGACACATTAAGCGGATATGATATTTGACGCGTCCAGAACTGGTGATTTTTGGTTTAGTTTTAAATGCACCACCACCACCACCATTGCTTCCCCAGAGCCTAATTAAGGACCGGTAAAAGGAGTCAATATGTATGTCATCTATAAAACCAAAGAATGAATAAAAACACACACACACAAACCTACATAATAGTACTAGGAAGATTGTATGGCATAAAAAAAAAAAAAGTACTCCCATTGGGTCGTTTGAACTCGCGACTTCCAAAACACCAGCCACACACCTTACCACCCAGCCACCATAGAGTTGGTATAATTGTGCAACTTTAGTTATAAAACTAAAGTTCTTATTGTCTCAAATCTTATTGTCTGTTCTATGAAAAGGCATGATGTAAATTATGTATTTTTTGAATGATTGAATTGTAGGCACATTAAGCGGATTCGATATTTGATATATCCAGAAAAGGTGATTTCTGTTCAGTTTTAAAATGCATCACCGTTAACGCTAAAGGACTGGTAAAACGACTCGATGTTTGTCATTTTTAAAATAAACACTAAAACTAGGCCCTTAACATATATAATGTTTGAATATAAATTGAATGCATATAAATACAAAGTGGGAGTGGCTGGCTGGCTGGCTGGCTGGCTGGCTGGCTGGCTGGCTGGCTGGCTGGCTGGCTGGCTGGCTGGCTGCCTGCCTGCCTGCCTGGCTGGCTGGCTGGCTGCCTGCCTGCCTGCCTGCCTGCCTGCCTGCCTGCCTGCCTGCCTGCCTGCCTGCCTGCCTGCCTGCCTGCCTGCCTGCCTGGCTGGCTGGCTGGCTGGCTGGCTGGCTGCCCGCCCGCCCGCCCGCCTGCCCGCCCGCCTGCTTGCCTTGCCTTGCCTGTCCTGTCCTGTTATTGCCTTGCCTTGCCTTGCCTTGCCTTGCCTTGCCTTGCCTTGCCTTGCCTTGCCTTGCCTTGCCTTGCCTTGCCCTGCCCTGCCTTGGCTGCAGCTGGCTGGCTGGCCGTAAATCAACTCTTAACAACACCACACCACACCACACCATCACTCATCACCCATCACCCACCACCGGCCCCAGTCTCCCAGCCTCTCTTATATACCCGAGCAGGCCCTTTAAATTATTTGAATTGTTGCACTTCGGCCAATGGCACGATCGCTGCTGCTCAAACATATTCTGGTTCACAAGTATTATAATATATTATATTATATTATATTATATTATATTATATATATATATATATATATATATATATATATATATATATATATATATATATATATATATATATTTATTCATGAAACACATTAAAACCTTGATCATTTATTCATTCATTACGTCTAGTGAAGAATTGCTTTTGTTCATTTGTATGATTAAAAATTGATAGAATATGAATTCCTCGCTTAAAGTAAAATATAAAATATATATTGGATTTATATGATTGGTTAATATTCCAAGTGATGCTGAATATCCCCTATAATTTTGTTTTGTTTGTTTGTTATGTACACATTCCAAATGAAATCAATATAAATGTTATTATTAATGTTTGAAAGTTGATTGTCTACTTGAATCTCTCTATTAAAGTGTGTGTGGCTCCGGATGGAGCCTGGTTATGGTATTTGTCGTGGTGGGTGGCAGAAGTGCTTACTTCTTCTCTGTCTTCTTTGGCAAAAGAACTGCCTGAATGTTTGGAAGAACACCTCCCTGTGCAATGGTTACGCCAGACAGAAGTTTGTTGAGTTCTTCGTCGTTGCGGATGGCCAACTGCAAGTGACGTGGGATGATACGGGTCTTCTTGTTGTCACGTGCGGCGTTACCGGCGAGCTCCAGAACTTCGGCAGCGAGGTATTCCATGACGGCTGCCAGGTAGACAGGAGCGCCAGCACCGACGCGTTCGGCGTAGTTGCCTTTACGCAGCAGACGGTGAATTCTGCCCACGGGGAACTGAAGTCCGGCCCTGCTGGAGCGAGACTTTGACTTGCCCTTCACTTTGCCTCCCTTGCCGCGTCCTGACATTGCTGCTGCTGTTGTGGGTTTGTGGTGTTTTATGCCGGCCCGCAGATCGAGCTTCGTGTTATATACCCCGCTCAGGATCAAGGGAGTCCGCCACTGACCAATCAGCGCGCTCCGCCACGCGACCCGCTCTGAGCTGAGTCGCGAGCGGGATATAAAAGGAAAGCTCGACTCGCGCAAAAGTTCATTATTGTATCGCAACGCCAGCCAGCACGAGCATCATCATGCCACCCAAGGCATCTGGAAAGGCTGCCAAGAAGGCCGGAAAGGCCCAGAAGGCCATTGCCAAGGGCGATAAGAAAAAGAAGCGCAGGAGGAAGGAGAGCTACAGCATCTACATCTACAAAGTGCTGAAGCAGGTCCACCCCGACACTGGTATCTCTTCCAAAGCCATGTCGATCATGAACTCGTTCGTGAACGACATCTTCGAGCGCATCGCCGCCGAGGCTTCTCGCCTGGCCCACTACAACAAGCGTTCCACCATTACCAGTCGGGAGATCCAGACGGCTGTAAGGCTCCTGTTGCCCGGAGAACTGGCCAAGCACGCCGTCTCTGAGGGCACTAAGGCCGTCACCAAGTACACCTCCTCCAAGTAAACGGCTTACTTACTGCCCTGTGGTGGTGGCTTGGCCTCAAACCAACAAACTCGGCTCCATTGGAGCCACACTTTAATTTCTAAAGAGATTGTGAGTGTTAGACACCAATACTATTATAACAAAAACCTCTGTCACTGAAAGCAAATAGCTATAAAATGAGAATATTTATGAAACTGTCTGTGTGTGTTTCTCTCTCTCAGTCTCTGTCTGTCTGTCTGTCTGTCTCTGTCTCTGTCTCTGCATGTCTCTCTCTCTCTCTCTCTCTCTCTCTCTCTCTCTCTCTCTCTCTCTCTCTCTCTCTCTCTCTCTCTCTCTCTCTCTCTCTCTCTCTCTCTCTCTCTCTCTCTCTCTCTCTCTCTCTCTCAACACACATATAAACACTCGGTATCTTTTTTCTAGAGATTAGAGATTCATTGTTATGTTCCACATTAGGATTACTATGCAGGCCACCCTCTTAAGGTTTGAAAATGTCAAGAAAACGGTTAATTTAAAATGTCATCTCCTAACTTAACAGATTAAGCCAGAGGACCAAAAACAGAATAAAACAGGACAGGACAGTATGTCACTTATACAAGCTGCTTTTATTTCTAGTACAGTATGACAATTTTTTTTTTTTTTTTTTTGGAGGGGGGGGGGAGGATCCTTGGCAGTGCATAAGAATGAAAAGCGACGGCGTTTTGTTTGTAAGAGGACAGGTTGTACTACAAATGACTTGATTTATTGATATCACGTGTACAGTGTATGTATGCCACCTAAATTATTGTATTTATTTATTTATTATATGTATAGATGAAGGTTAATTCATATGACTGATGCTAGGAATGTCTGAAATCTCCTTAGAAGGATATTTTGGCCCTGAGAAGGGCCGAGTTTGGTGTATACTAGGGTGGTCGTTTTAGCTTATGCACGCTCTCCACGGATACGGCGAGCAAGCTGAATGTCCTTTGGCATGATGGTGACACGCTTGGCGTGGATGGCACAGAGGTTAGTGTCCTCGAAGAGACCGACCAGGTAAGCCTCGGATGCCTCCTGTAAAGCCATGACGGCAGACGACTGGAAGCGAAGATCGGTCTTGAAGTCCTGGGCAATCTCGCGCACCAGACGCTGGAAGGGAAGTTTCCTGATGAGCAACTCTGTGCTCTTCTGGTAACGACGGATCTCACGCAGGGCGACCGTTCCGGGCCTGTAACGGTGAGGCTTCTTCACGCCCCCTGTGGCAGGAGCAGATTTGCGTGCTGCCTTGGTGGCCAGCTGCTTACGAGGAGCCTTGCCTCCCGTGGACTTGCGAGCAGTCTGCTTGGTGCGAGCCATGGTGAACAACTGTGGTTTGTGATGGCCGGCGCCGAAAAATTTTTGCTTATATACGCCGTCTCGAGGCGCTTGCTCGAGCGCCATTGGCTGCTCGACTCGCCTACGTCACCCCGTTGCCCCTCCCCTCCTTCCTCTGGCTGCAGCCAACAGGCAGCTCACCTCAAACACTATTATCGCTGATTTTGCTCTATTTTTTGGATTTGTGCAAAAGTCATTTCACAGAGACGTGAAACAGACGAGTAGGCAACTGCAGTTTTGAAAGCGTTGTGAGAAAGCCGTGTTTCTGCTCGAGTACAAGCATAAAGTAAGGACAGGCAGGAGTTAGGAGTTGCCATGCTACAAGTACGTCCGCTTGACGGGATATAGTCTGGGGAAATCGTGCCGAAATTTTATTATTCACACAACTTCAACACCATGACTGGACGCGGCAAGGGAGGCAAGGGACTCGGAAAGGGTGGCGCCAAGCGTCATCGTAAGGTGCTACGTGACAACATCCAGGGCATCACCAAGCCCGCTATTCGTCGCTTAGCTCGTCGTGGCGGCGTGAAGCGTATTTCGGGTCTCATCTACGAAGAGACCCGTGGCGTCCTGAAGGTGTTCCTCGAGAACGTCATCCGTGATGCTGTAACCTACACGGAACACGCCAAGAGGAAGACCGTCACTGCCATGGACGTGGTGTACGCTCTGAAGCGCCAGGGTCGTACCCTCTACGGATTCGGCGGATAAGAGCTTGGCTAATCCATCGATTCCACCCACCACCACCTCAAAACGGGACCTAATTAGGTCCCTATACTTTTTTACTGAAGGGCTTAATAGACGATAACATAAATTGTTTTGATATCAGCTAGCACATTGGGTCTTATGAAATCTATTTTTTATCCTCGCATGCTTAAAGGGACTCTGATTGGGGAGGGAGTGGGGGGGGGGGGGAAGGTTTGTTCCGTTATATACTAGCAGAGCAGGATCATTGGTGGTGGGGGGGGGGGGGGGGTGAGGAGAGAGAGAGAGAGAGAGAGATCTTTCCCAACTCTTCCTTTTTACATGAGTGAGCTACCCGTTTTATTCATTTTATCCTTCTCAGAGCTGTTTTGATAGTATCCAAATGATGGTAAATGAAAAGGGAGGACACGAATATCTACCCAGAATTCAGGACTGGCAATCGATATGCATGTTTGAGTGCGAATCTTTTTCTCTCTCAACTTAGGTATACGTTTATGTCGTACCTAAAAGCGAGAACCACACTATTGGGACAAGTATGCAAGGCCCAATTTTCCTAACAAGCACAGTTAATTTTGTTATTTTCGAACATTTCTTTCCAAATTGGTTTATCCAATTAACAGTATTATATTAAGATCATGAATTGCTGGGTTAGGTTAGGTTAGCTTAGCTTAGGTTAGGTTAGGTTAGCTTAGCTTAGCTTGGGTTAGCTTAGGTTAGGTTAGGTTAGCTTAGCTTGGGTTAGCATAGGTTAGGTTAGGTTTGATTACATTTCTATGTTAGATTTAACTCAAATTCAAAACAATTGCAGTCATTCGGCTTGTTAGTCAACTTGCCTCTAATAGGGGCAATTTGTCTAACAAGACTATTTAGTTTTGTGTGCATATATATATATTATATATATATATATATATATATATTATATATATATATATATATATATATATATATATTATATATATATATATATATTATTATATATATATTATAGCTTCAAGACTCCGAACCAATATAGAAGCATCAAGAGGAAGTGCTTGTGTTATGGGCCAATAGGCCTTCTGCAGTTACTTCCATTCTTATGTTTTTATTCCCATTGGTTCGTGTTTTATCTTGTGTAAATGTCAATCACCTCACCCAAAACTTTGGTACCATATCACCTCACCCATGTATGTGTATATATATATATATATATATATATATATATATATATATATATATATATATATATATATATATATATATATATATATATAATATACAGAGTAAATCTACCCCAAAAGTAATGATTTATTTGTCTACAAAACTAAACTCTTTTTGGAATCATATGAGGCCCCTCCACTGAGGGGGGAGGCCTGGATGTTTATTGTCATGTGTATTCATGCTGCTTGCATGTCGTCGTTTATTTTGCCTTTGTTGTTTTCTTGACAGCTTTCTTTGCCTTGGGTGGTTTGGGAGATTTTGAAGCTCTCTTTATTTTGGGCTTTTTGTTCCCAACAACAAGCTGCTGCTGCTGCTTCTTTTTCAAGGCTGTAGGTGGTTTGTTGCTTGTGGCGGCTTTCTTGGGAGTTACCACGGCCTTCTTTGCTGCTGTAGATGGTTTCTTGGTTGTGGTGGCTTTCTTGGGAGTTAGAACGGCCCTCTTCTCTGCTACGGCCAGCTTGAATGATCCACTAGCTCCACTTCCCTTGGTCTGAACAAGAATGCCGTCAGCCACTGCTTTCTTGAGAAATCTTCGGATGTAAATGGCGATCTTGGCAGCCTCGACTTTGTTGTTGGCAACAACGTACTTCTTGATTGCTTGTAGAGACGAGCCCTTACGGTCTTTGAGTGCTGCGACCGCGGCTAGAACCATTTGACTAGTTTTCGGGTGAGCAACCTGGACGCGAGGTTTCCTGGTGGTGGCCACCACAGCAGCAGCAGCCGCAGCCTTCTTGGTAGGCTTTGCTTCTACCATGATGATGATGAGATAACCAAGGTGATGAGAGACGCTCAGACAGTCACGGGGGAATGATGCTGCCGCCGCTTGAGCCGAACCTATTTATGTGCCGGCACGGTACAGAAGCTGCAACCTGGCAACTCGTCCACCAATCACGACGGTTGGTTTTACGGCTCCGAAACCTGGATCCCATATCTTCTCTAAAATAGAAGCATTTGTTCATGTTCTTTGTAAAAGTATCATAAAGCAGGACAGATGAGACAAATATCATAAAAACTGAAGAGCAGATGAGCACACACATGTATGTATTACAAAAGAAAATCCACAAATTCATTAGAAATTGGCAGGGTAGGCTGAGGAAGTAGGTAGATGTAAAATGTCTGTAAATGGCGAAAGAACATAAACCCAAGACTGAATAAACGATGTTAAATATCCATGCCAAGGAGACAAAAATATGTTAGGATACAATTACCATTAAGACACCACAAGAAGGTCCGTATCCTGCCGTGATGACTAAAAAGAGTTGGTTATTAGCCACAATGTGTAGGCAGTCTCATGCCAACGGCCATACCACGTTGAGAACACCGCTTCTCGTCCGATCAGCGAAGTTAAGCAACGTTGGGTTTGGTTAGTACTTGGATGGGTGACCGCCTGGGAACACCAAATGCTGTTGGCAATAATGTTTTTTGTTTTGTTTTGTTTTGTTTCGTTTGTTTTTGTTTGAATGGCTGGCTGGCTGGCTGGCTGGCTGGCTGGCTCCACGGGAAATTCACGGAGTTGTGTGGAATAAGGCCTGGTAAAATGAATTAATATGTATGTCATGTTTAAAACAAACTCGCTTAATATAGTGTGTGAGGCTTTATACAAAAACAAACAACCAAAACAAAACATGTTGTATATATATATATATATATATATATATATATATATATATAATATATATATATATATATATATATATATATATATATATAATATATATATATATATATATATATAGCTTAATCCGGGTTTGAACTCGCAACTCCAAGAATACGCATCACTTATATACACTTTACCACTGGACCACTGCAGGACACTTGATGCTGAGGTATCAATTTAATGACGTAAATGCCATTTCCACAAATAAATGATAATTTAAAAGTATTTGTATGTACAAATCTTTTCTGTTTAAAAGGCTACAATATCAGTTACTGATATAATTTGTGTTAATGTTTCTATACCCACAGGAAGGCATGTTTTTGCTTATATGTAAGGGGTACGGAGAAGGAATCCACAGACCATCATTCCCCTTCCCCCCCCCCCCCCCTCCCACCTACTACTACCACCACCACCACCACCACCACCACCACCACCACTACTCACCACTACTCACCACCAATCACCACCAATCACCACCACCACCAATCACCACCACCACACCTAACCGAAAACCCCCTAACACATCAACCCTCCCCCCAATCAACAGGCGAAATAATAACCCTCAAATGCCTGCCTGCCTGCCTGCCAGCCAGCCAATACTAACGGTCTTCTCAGAAAGAAAATCTCTTTGTATCTGTATTACTTGATGAAATGTATGATTCTAATAATGAAAATAAATTGTTATGTCGGTTGTATGAGCATAATGACCAATATGCACATGATATGAATGAATTAAATAGTGTAGTTTTAAGTAATTAGGTTGTAGACACATTAAGCGGATATGATATTTGACGCGTCCAGAACTGGTGATTTTTGGTTTAGTTTTAAATGCACCACCACCACCACCATTGCTTCCCCAGAGCCTAATTAAGGACCGGTAAAAGGAGTCAATATGTATGTCATCTATAAAACCAAAGAATGAATAAAAACACACACACAAACCTACATAATAGTACTAGGAAGATTGTATGGCATAAAAAAAAAAAAGTACTCCCATTGGGTCGTTTGAACTCGCGACTTCCAAAACACCAGCCACACACCTTACCACCCAGCCACCATAGAGTTGGTATAATTGTGCAACTTTAGTTATAAAACTAAAGTTCTTATTGTCTCAAATCTTATTGTCTGTTCTATGAAAAGGCATGATGTAAATTATGTATTTTTTGAATGATTGAATTGTAGGCACATTAAGCGGATTCGATATTTGATATATCCAGAAAAGGTGATTTCTGTTCAGTTTTAAAATGCATCACCGTTAACGCTAAAGGACTGGTAAAACGACTCGATGTTTGTCATTTTTAAAATAAACACTAAAACTAGGCCCTTAACATATATAATGTTTGAATATAAATTGAATGCATATAAATACAAAGTGGGAGTGGCTGGCTGGCTGGCTGGCTGGCTGGCTGGCTGGCTGGCTGGCTGGCTGGCTGGCTGGCTGGCTGGCTGCTGCTGCCTGCCTGCCTGCCTGGCTGGCTGGCTGGCTGGCTGGCTGGCTGGCTGGCTGCTGCCTGCCTGCCTGCCTGCCTGCCTGCCTGCCTGCCAGCCTGCCTGCCTGCCTGCCTGCCTGCCTGCCTGCCTGCCTGCCTGGCTGGCTGGCTGGCTGGCTGGCTGGCTGCCCGCCCGCCCGCCCGCCTGCCCGCCCGCCTGCTTGCCTTGCCTTGCCTGTCCTGTCCTGTTATTGCCTTGCCTTGCCTTGCCTTGCCTTGCCTTGCCTTGCCTTGCCTTGCCTTGCCTTGCCTTGCCTTGCCTTGCCTTGCCCTGCCCTGCCTTGGCTGCAGCTGGCTGGCTGGCCGTAAATCAACTCTTAACAACACCACACCACACCACACCATCACTCATCACCCATCACCCACCACCGGCCCCAGTCTCCCAGCCTCTCTTATATACCCGAGCAGGCCCTTTAAATTATTTGAATTGTTGCACTTCGGCCAATGGCACGATCGCTGCTGCTCAAACATATTCTGGTTCACAAGTATTATAATATATTATATTATATTATATTATATATATATATATATATATATATATATATATATATATATATATATATATATATATATATATATATATATATATATATTTATTCATGAAACACATTAAAACCTTGATCATTTATTCATTCATTACGTCTAGTGAAGAATTGCTTTTGTTCATTTGTATGATTAAAAATTGATAGAATATGAATTCCTCGCTTAAAGTAAAATATAAAATATATATTGGATTTATATGATTGGTTAATATTCCAAGTGATGCTGAATATCCCCTATAATTTTGTTTTGTTTGTTTGTTATGTACACATTCCAAATGAAATCAATATAAATGTTATTATTAATGTTTGAAAGTTGATTGTCTACTTGAATCTCTCTATTAAAGTGTGTGTGGCTCCGGATGGAGCCTGGTTATGGTATTTGTCGTGGTGGGTGGCAGAAGTGCTTACTTCTTCTCTGTCTTCTTTGGCAAAAGAACTGCCTGAATGTTTGGAAGAACACCTCCCTGTGCAATGGTTACGCCAGACAGAAGTTTGTTGAGTTCTTCGTCGTTGCGGATGGCCAACTGCAAGTGACGTGGGATGATACGGGTCTTCTTGTTGTCACGTGCGGCGTTACCGGCGAGCTCCAGAACTTCGGCAGCGAGGTATTCCATGACGGCTGCCAGGTAGACAGGAGCGCCAGCACCGACGCGTTCGGCGTAGTTGCCTTTACGCAGCAGACGGTGAATTCTGCCCACGGGGAACTGAAGTCCGGCCCTGCTGGAGCGAGACTTTGACTTGCCCTTCACTTTGCCTCCCTTGCCGCGTCCTGACATTGCTGCTGCTGTTGTGGGTTTGTGGTGTTTTATGCCGGCCCGCAGATCGAGCTTCGTGTTATATACCCCGCTCAGGATCAAGGGAGTCCGCCACTGACCAATCAGCGCGCTCCGCCACGCGACCCGCTCTGAGCTGAGTCGCGAGCGGGATATAAAAGGAAAGCTCGACTCGCGCAAAAGTTCATTATTGTATCGCAACGCCAGCCAGCACGAGCATCATCATGCCACCCAAGGCATCTGGAAAGGCTGCCAAGAAGGCCGGAAAGGCCCAGAAGGCCATTGCCAAGGGCGATAAGAAAAAGAAGCGCAGGAGGAAGGAGAGCTACAGCATCTACATCTACAAAGTGCTGAAGCAGGTCCACCCCGACACTGGTATCTCTTCCAAAGCCATGTCGA
>NW_027189148.1:543577-584667 GCF_040958095.1 Procambarus clarkii | reverse complement strand
CCTACCCAAACCTAACCTAACCTAACTATTCTAACCTAACCTAACTAACCTAACCTAACTAGCCTAACCAAACTTAACCTAACTTAACCTATCCTAACCTAACCAAACCAACACCCACCTCGCAAGATCAAACACCTAAACTGACCCTGACCTAACCCTAACCAGGATGCAATCCTACAAGAAGCTCACAACTCCTGGATACCTGTTTACTACTCGGAAAACAGAGGCATTAGGTGATAGGAAACGACACCTTAATTTCATTCCTGCCTTTCCGGGTTTCGATCCAGGAATCCCCGATTGAGAGTCTAGAAGGAACACATACAAGTTTCATATCTCTGTGTACTCACCTATTTCTACTTGCAGGACCGAGCAACAGTTTTTGAATGTTGACATTATAGCCGCCGGTTGTTTAAAGCAATGATTCCTGGTCATATCTCTGATTCTCTGTCATATCAACTTTTAAAATTATGAATGGAGTTTGCATCTACAACTTTGGGTTTTCGTAAGTTTGTTCTTACCTAGTTGTATTCACCTAGTTGTGTTTGCTAGGTTTGACCTTCAGATCTTTGGTCCCACCTCTCAACCATCTCAATTGCTCAAGTAGTTTTTCCAGAAGTTATGTAACTCATAACTTTCAGCTCTGTTGGAAAACAGGCTGGGGTTGCATATTAAATGATTTGTCTCCCATAGGTTGAAAAAAAGGTTACTTCTTCTTTATATAAGTTAGAAATGTACTTACTAAACTAGTAAACTAGAAACTAGTAACTAGACTAGAACTAGACTAGAGTCTAGTCGGCCTAGTCGGATAGGCCGTGCTCTTAATCCGGATGATCAGGCTGCGTTCGAGTTTGTCGAAACGGTTGCAATTACAGGGCACAGATCCCTCTCCTGTAGCAGCATCACTTTCGATAGATTCTCTGGATGATTGACCTTCTGGCAGTTCTCACGTTAACAAATTTAAAACAGTTTTTTGACAAGCAAGAAACGCCACATTCCTTTGATGTTTAAAATTTTTTTCTCTGTCAGTGTGTGTCTTGATTCCTATGTGTCTTGATTCCGTATATGTCTTGATTCCGTGTATGTGTCTTGATTCCGTATGTGTCTTGATTCCGTGTAATGTCTTGATTCCGTGTTATGTCTTAATTCCGTGTTATGTCTTGATTCGATGTGTGTCTTGATTCAGTGTGTGTCTTGATTCCGTATGTGTCTTGATTCCGTTTGAGTCTTGATTCCGTGTGTGTCTTGATTCCGTTTGAGTCTTGATTCCGTGTGTGTCTTGATTCCGTGTGTGTCTTGATTCCGTGTGTGTCTTGATTCCGTTTGAGTCTTGATTCCGTGTGTGTCTTGATTCCGTGTGAGTCTTGATTCCGTGTGTGTCTTGATTCCGTGTGTGTCTTGATTCCGTTTGAGTCTTGATTCTGTGTGTGTCTTTATTCCGTGTGTGTATTGATTCCGTGTGTGTATTGATTCCATTTGAGTCTTGATTCCATGTGAGTCTTGATTCCGTGTGTGTCTTGATTCCGTGTGTGTCTTGATTCCGTGTGTGTCTTGATTCCGTGTGTGTATTGTATCCGTTTGAGTCTTGATTCCGTTTGATTCTTGATTCCGTTGTGAGTCTTGATTCCGTGTGAGTCTTGATTCCGTGTTGGTATTGATTCCTTGTGAGTCTTGATTCCCTATGTGTCCGTGTCCGTCATAGTCTATGAGTATCCGTGTCAGTGTATCCCTGGGGTATTGAGTCCAGGATGCCATTTGTGTCCCCTCAAATTGCTCCCTTATCTCCACCTTAGGATCGTGTCAGTGTCCATGTGTGTCTTGATTCCGTGTGTGTCTTGATTCCATGTGTGTCTTGATTCCGTGTGTGTCTTGATTCCGTGTGTGTCGTGATTCCGTGTGTGTCTTGATTCCGTGTGTGTCTTGATTCCGTGTGTCTTGATTCCGTGTGTGTCTTGATTCCGTGTGTGTATTGTATCCGTTTTGAGTCTTGATTCCGTTTGATTCTTGATTCCGTGTGAAGTCTTGATTCCGTGTGAGTCTTGATTCCGTGTGTGTATTGATTCCTTGTGAGTCTTGATTCCCTATGTGTCCGTGTCCGTCATAGTCTATGAGTATCCGTGTCAGTGTATCCCTGGGGTATTGAGTCCAGGATGCCATTTGTGTCCCCTCAAATTGCCTCCTTATCTCCACCTTGGGATCGTGTCAGTGTCCATGTGTGTCTTGATTCCGTGTGTGTCTTGATTCCATGTGTGTCTTGATTCCGTGTGTGTCTTGATTCCGTGTGTGTCTTGATTCCGTGTGTGTCTTGATTCCGTGTGTGTCTTGATTCCGTGTGTGTCTTGATTCCGTTTGAGTCTTGATTCCGTGTGAGTCTTGATTCCGTATATGTCAGTGTCCGTCATAGTCTATGAGTGTCAGTGTCAGTGTCATTATCCCTGGGGTTTTGAGTCCAGGATGCCATTTGTTGTCCCCTCAAATTGCCTCCCTTATCTCCACCTTGGGATCTTGCCAGTGTCCATGTGTGTCTTGATTAAATGTGTGTCTTGATTCCGTGTGTGTCTTGAGTCCGTGTGTGTCTTGAGTCCGTGTGTGTCTTGAGACCGTCTGTGTCTTGATCCGTGTGTGTCTTGAGTCCGTCTGTGTCTTGATCCCGTGTGGTGTCTTGAGTCCGTCTGTGTCTTGAGTCCGTGTGTGTCTTGAGTCCGTGTGTGTATTGATCCCGTGTGTGTCTTGAGTGCGCATGTGTCTTGATCCTGTGTCTTGAGTCCGTGTTTGTTCTGAGGCCGTGTACGTCTTGATTGTCCGGGTGTCTTTGGGGTTTTGGGTCCAGCAAGCTATTTGTGTCGACCCAAATTGCCTCCCTTCTCCCAACCTGAAATCCAGGTGGATTGAATGACCTGCCCGAGGTCAGTGGATCCAGGTATCCATCAGTGGGCCCCCGGATTTCAACCCTTCCCCACATTCCAAGGGGTCAGTCAATCAATCTTCGGCTATCCAGAGAATCTATCGAAACTGATTGCTCCTACAGGAGGGGACACACAGAGAATCTGTGCCCTGTACTTGCAACCATTCCGAACAGGCTCGAACGCAGGTCTATCCGGATTAAGAACATGTTCTATCCGACTAGGCCACGCTGGAGTTGCCGTTTGAATAAAATTTGGCACTTGTATTTATATCTCGTAGTAAGGTTTAGTCAGTGTCTATTTATCAACATTTGCAATGATTGACGTGTGAAGTTGTGAGTTTGTGTTGACAGTTAGAAATACATGACAGCTTATTCGATGAGATTGCAGTCCAGTGACGCAGTTTCATGAATGAATATTGGCGGAATTTAGGCAAACTGACGTGTGTGTGTGTGTGTGTGTGTGTGTGTGTGTGGTGTGTGTGTTTAAAGGTATGTATTAATTAATATTTAGTGTGGTGTGTGTTCATATGAGTTTGTGATTCAAGCAATCCAAATACCTAATATGTGCTAATTTAGCCTCGTTTTGTATATATATATGTATGTTTTACTAGGGAATGAAAATCCGGTATGTTTTATTCAAGTTTTTTTTCAACAATAAATAGTACATATGCGAACGAACGGTTTGGCTGCTAAGTATAGCGTTGTGGCAGCCATTTTCTCTGGTGGGCAGGTGGAGGAGGGTGGTCTCTGTGAGGGTAGTTATGTTTGGGCATCGGTTGGGGGGTAGGGTGTTGGTAGGGGGGGCCGAGGGAGCAGCAGAGGGGGATATGAGGGGTGGGGGGGCTGAATGGCAGGGGTTGCCAGTTTAGTGATTAAGATATTAATTTGTGGAGATAGGTTATATATGGAAAGGTCTTTAGGAATGAATTAAGAAAAGTGTTTCGAACTGATGTAAGTATATGAGTTATAGTGATTCATGTTAGAAGGAAGATACGTGCTTAAAAAGGTGTAGAGATTTGTAGTTGACTTTATTTGCTTAATAATGTGTTAATTAACGGTACAGGACCATTGGAGATAGATATTCAACAGCATATTGAGTGGACAAGTTTTAGTAGGCAGGAAGGCAGGCCGAGAGAGAGAATGGACTAATAAATAGGTATACATTTTTTTTCTCGGATGTATTATAGACTCGTGGGTTGGTTGGTGTTGTCGTCGTCGATCCTTCTCTATGGACAACCCAACCCACAACTCGGCAGAGTGCTTATACTAGGAGATCACCCTTGGCGCTTCTGGCTCTTGGAGAGAGGGCTCAACGTCACACGCTTAGGGGATGCGGCTCCAACACTTAGCCTCGTTGTCACGTGCAACACCCACTCGAGCCGCTGTGACTCCCCGCTCTCTCCTTAGGTGATATGATCTCCTCGATCCCCCTTTGACTTATTAATATTACCTTCTACCCTGTCCACAGCAGTGGTTCTTGGTTCTTTCTCTCTCCTTCTTTACTACCTCCTGGGAAGCCTCACTAGGACAAGGGCAAACACCAGCAAATTGTGACACATTTACTTGACAAGGCACATATACGATACATACACACATATAATAATAATGAATCCTATACTCTATAATATCACAATCAGGTTGCACTCCAACACCATCAGAACTCTATTATCAGCTTATCAAGGGGTATCCTATCTCCTGGTTCGCACCTGATACCATTAACCTCCTCAAGTTGGTCAAGCCTACATACACTGTTGCACTATCAGCAAGATAATGTATATATAGAAAATCAGCATTTGAATGCAATAACATATACCAGTATAAATGTTCATTGATACTTCAGTATAAAAAATTCCTTGACATAAGAATGCCAACAGTCACTCACCTCTCACTGCGTCTTGCACGCTAATGACAACCAAACACTATCAACTCCCTACTAGTAATCCAACCAGAACTTCCCCTTCCACCTCTGGAAGTTCACTACCCTATTTCTTTAGGTTCTTCCGGGCTTCACTACCAGGATCCTCTTGCAGCTCCTCAGGCTGCTATCATGAAGTTTCCTTGTGCAACTACGGTGCTTCACCCTTCTGTTAGGTTCTTCCACAGCTCTCTTGGCTGCTGCACCATGAAGTTTCCTCGAGTAACTATGGTGCTTCACCACCTCTACAGAAGCACGTGACACTCCTCTTCACTGCTGCTTCTCCTCACAGCTCGAGGTCCTCTGCTCCACTACCTTGGAGTCTCATCAGCTACTTCATCTGCTGGCTTCGAAGTTCTCAGCAACTTCTTCCCCAAAGACAAACCTGCAACCCATCGACGTTCCAATAAAATGTTCCCCATTAACACATAAACAAAAATAACCACACAATATGCTTGCCTCAACCTCTATCTGTTCTCTACATACAGTGAGAGTGGACTCCCCCCGTTTTGGGCGGGTCCATACTCCACCTCGCCTGGCGGCGGCGTCCTCACTCGCTGGGAGGGTCTTCCTCCATCCGGAGCCAGGCTCCCTCAGTCGTCCGCCAGAGCTCAGAGAGGACGGACGTCGCTCCGTGCTCCTCCCTCTTCACTCTCCTATTTCAGGCCTTCTGCCTTATTAAAACATGTCTAACCTATAAATAAACATTGCTACTGTCGCTGGGCACACGACCAACTACAATGCAATCACTATGAACTGGCGTATATCGTGCTTACCACAGAACGTCTGGTCGAGGGCGCTTCTTCCTCTGACGAGGTTTGGTCAGGGCCGCTCCACGGCCCACAATAATGCCTCCGGGCGGCTTAATATTCACTAATTATCGTCCACGACTTGAGACCACACGTCCCCAGCTCTATTCCACAGCTGGTACGTCTGCACACTTCTCTTCTCTTAGAGATATATCACTAGGGGTTCCCCTTCTGACGGGAGCTCAAACGGAGCGCGACTTCCCCTGCGATGTCTGGCACTCAAGTGAGGTCAAGGTCCTCCGGAAGCGAGCCTCACGCCTCCAGCAAAATGTCCACATCTCCTAGCCAGTCATTTATCTATTTCCTTACTTACTGCCCATAATCTTAAATTGTTTTACATATCCAACCAGCCATTTTTTCATATGGGTTATCACCTCAATATTTGCTAGACCTTCTAGTTAGGTCAGGCTTGCTGAATAACTCTCAAGGAGGGAGACCTCGTTTCTCCTGCAGGCTGAGATCATAACACTCCCCTCCCCTTATTTTTGAGAGTTATTCCAGTGGCAAAGCTCGGGATAATACATCCGCCACCACGCTGTCTCGTTCTTCACCCCATATACTCTCTTAGGAGTCTACAATTAGTTCGTTGCTCCTTGCAACATCCGGCTCACAACTCTCCAGGAACATGTTCTTCTACAAATGATCTGACCTCTCTGGCACCTCTTGGCTAGGCTGTCCTCCTTGGACGCCTGCAATCCATTGGTCCACTCTACTTACTGTCTCCACCCTCCGTTTCCTCGTCTTCTTCTCTTCCCGTCCAGAGTCAGACATCTGCTGTCTGTACCTCCTCTGTCGTCTTCACACTTCCATCTACTGCCATTATACTTCCGTCTCCTGTCATCATACCTCACTCCCTCGTCTTCACCGTACGATCCTCCTTTTCGTCTCCTCATTTATCCAAGACATCATCCTGTTTGACCTCCATCGAGTCCTCGGCTTTCTTCTATTCCTCCATGCTTGCATCATCATCCTCTTTCCACACTTCTCACCTCTATACAACTCCGTTCTTTCTTCTCCTTCAACTCTTCTTCGTTCCCTAAAAGTTTCTTCGGGCACTGTATTACATCCAACAGCACTCGACCATACATGTCGCTTTGGCCTCTCCCAAAGTCCTCGCAAGCATCTCTCCACACATACTGTCTCTTCTCCTCTCATTTTCTCGGCTATCACTCTTCTTCACTATCTTTTCTTCAGGTTTTCTGTGAAACACGTCAACTCCTGACACCTCAAACAACTTAACTCTACTATCCAGATGCCTCTGTGCTCGTGGACAACTTGACGTTCTACTTCCGTCCTCAGTCTGTCCACATCTTTCCTCATTCCCACTCAGCACAGTTGCATTCGCCTTCCGACTCTTAATTTCAGCAGTCCGGGCTCTACTCAGGTCCGCTCTCTTCACCTGATTCTTCTTCGGCTGGGCCATCTTCACTTTTGACCTCACCGAGACTTCATTTTTCTGGGCTGGACTTCATCAAACAGCCATGCTACATCTACATCGATATCTTCCACCGGTTGAATCGACACTGTATCATCTTCTCCAGCGTCTTCCTTGTCGGCCACCTCTCCCTTCATCACTACCGAGACAGGGTTTTCAATGGCTTGGCGGTCTCCTGACGCATCTCCTCGGATGTCAGTCAGGTTCACACTCTCAGGCGTCCCACCCGTGCAGTGGCCTTCTGGGCACTCCTCTGGCACAGTCTCCGCTATGACTCTTGGCAACACCTTTGTCCCGCACAGTCATTCCCCAGGATCACTTGGACTCCTGGAACAGGTATGTCGGGGCACACTCCCAACATCACCTCCGCCGACACATATTCCGACCTTAGCTGGACAGTACATACGGGCATGTCACTCTCAGACAATAACCCATATACTCTCATCTTACTCCTGCCAGCTAACCGTCGATCATTCCCAATCAGGCTTCTCGTAATCAAGCTCTGATTAGCTCCGGTATCCCTTAAGATACCAACTTCCTACCTCAGGTTGGCCTCCTACACTGATCCAACCTTTGCTCATGAACGGCCTATACCTCTCGTTCACTAAGTTCGCTCTCTGTGGTTTGTCTTGGAACACATTAGTAATATTTACCTCGGGGGTCACACATGGCCAGGGTCACAACTCTCTTGCCCTGCCGACAATCTCGCATCACGTGACCCAATCCGTTACAATTGTAACATCTCATCTGGGAAAAGTCTCTTCTATATGTCCCCAGAGTAGCTCTGACTCTGCCCACTCGTATTGGAGTTCCTCGGGCCAGACGTACTACTCGTACTCTGTGGAGCTTTACTGGACTCTTGATTCCCTGGATAACGATTAGTTTCTCGTTTAGCTCCTCCATCTTCACTTTCAGATGAAGTGCGCGACCTACTCTTCTGAGCTTTAGGGTACTTACTTTTATCTGCCCATTTATCAAAATTTTTCTCACCCCAGACTCTTCTGGGTCTCTCATAATTTCTTCCTCCCCAGACTCCATTGGGCCTGCCATTGCTGCGTCTCGCCTCGCTTCTCACTCTGTTCTCCCTTAAGCTCTTGTACGCTTCAGTAATCATATCCGCCCTATCTGCGGCATCTTTCACCTCCTTTATCCCTGCTTCTTGGATCTTGAACTTTGTTTCGGGTTGCATCATCTCCAAGAACTTCTCCATGACCATCAGTTGCTTCAGGTCAGCATAAGATCCAACTCCAGCAGCCTCAATCCACTTCTGGAATCGTCTTTCCAGATCTCTCGCTGTCTCAGCAAAACGTACATGCTCCAACTTTCACCATCTCTCTGAAGCGCTTCCTATAAGCTTCTGGGTTAACTGAAACGAGCGCAATATGCTGCTCTTTACTGTGGCGTAATCCTGGCACTCTTCCAGTGACAATTGGGTGTATGCCTCCCTGCTGCACCGGTCAATCTTAACTGGACCAGCTGGGCCCATTCTTCCTGTGGCCACTCCTTGATACTGGCTACTTTCTCAAAATGCTCGAAGAAGCTCTCTGCCTCTTCGGGAACAAACAAGGGAATGTCCTTCTCCCTAACCCTAACATCTGGTGGGTGTGATACCTGGGTGGTGCTCTCTGGCAACCCATGTTCAATCCTTTGCTCAGCCAAGGTTCTATTCGCTTCTATCTGCATTTGTTTTGTTCTCTCTTTTTCTTTTTCGACCTGGGCTTTTTCTTTTTCGACCTCTAGTCTTGCTTTCTCTTTTTCTTTCTCTTGTTCCAACTCCAGTTCTCTTATTCTGGTTTTCTCTTTTTCTACTTCCAGTTTGGTTTTCTCGGCTTCATTTTTCATCTGGAGTTCCAATTTCATCTTTTCCAGCTGGAAACTGTCTCTCCTTGTCCTCTCGTTGTTGCTGCATCTGGAGCTCTAACTGGAATCTCTCCAAGCTCCCTATTTCGGCTACTCCTGCTACTGCGGCTACTCCTGCTGCTCCTACTTGATCCCTGGGATCTCACGTCATCCTGCCCATCATCCTCCTTTCCACTTTCAGCTCCTTTCTGGGCTCCTTGTTCTGCCGCTTCACTTTTGGCTCTTGACTGCCTCAGGATCTCATCCTTCATCCCAGCTACTTTAGATGCTTTCAACCTGATGCCACATTTTTCTGCTATTTGTTTCAATTGATCCCTCGTGCAACCTTCCAAGTCCTCAGGCTTGCCTGACTCCACAAATGCTTGCACCTTATCCATCTTTGTCCTGTGAGTCTTCCCAAGAGAGAGAATATACACCTGCGGTCACACACGTTTATTTCAGCAAGGGTGTACAAATCCACTCTTGGACAGGGTGTGGGTGTGTCAGTTCACTCTCCCGGACACAGGCCCCCAATTTATTATATTGACTCGTGGGTTGGTTGGTGTTGTCGTCGTCGATCCTTCTCTATGGACAACCCAACCCACAACTCGGCAGAGTGCTTATACTAGGAGATCACCCTTGGCGCTTCTGGCTCTTGGAGAGGGGCTCAACGTCACACGCTTAGGGGAATGCGGCTCCAACACTTAGCCTCGTTGTCACGTGCACACACCCACTCGAGCCGCTGTGACTCCCCGCTCTCATCCTTAGGTGATATGATCTCCTCGATCCCCCTTTGACTTATTAATATTACCTTCTACCCTGTCCACAGCAGTGGTTCTTGGTTCTTTCTCTCTCCTTCTTTACTACCTCCTGGGAAGCCTCACTAGGACAAGGGCAAACACCAGCAAATTGTGACACATTTACTTGACAAGGCACATATACGATACATACACACATATAATAATAATGAATCCTATACTCTATAATATCACAATCAGGTTGCACTCCAACACCATCAGAACTCTATTATCAGCTTATCAAGGGGTATCCTATCTCCTGGTTCGCCACCTGATACCATTAACCTCCTCAAGTTGGTCAAGCCTACATACACTGTTGCACTATCAGCAAGATAATGTATATATAGAAAATCAGCATTTGAATGCAATAACATATACCAGTATAAATGTTCATTGATACTTCAGTATAAAAATTCCTTGACATAAGGATGCCAACAGTCACTCACCTCTCACTGCGTCTTGCACGCTAATGACAACCAAACACTATCAACTCCCTACTAGTAATCCACCAGAACTTCCCCTTCCACCTCTGGAAGTTCACTACCCTATTTCTTTAGGTTCTTCCGGGCTTCACTACCAGGATCCTCTGCAGCTCCTCCAGGCTGCTATCATGAAGTTTCCTTGTGCAACTACGGTGCTTCACCCTTCTGTTAGGTTCTTCCACAGCTCTCTTGGCTGCTGCACCATGAAGTTTCTCGAGTAACTATGGTGCTTCACCACCTCTACAGAAGCACGTGGACACTCCTCTTCACTGCTGCTTCTCCTCACAGCTCGAGGTCCTCTGCTCCACTACCTTGGAGTCTCATCAGCTACTTCATCTGCTGGCTTCGAAGTTCTCAGCAACTTCTTCCCCAAAGACAAACCTGCAACCCATCGACGTTCCAATAAATGTTCCCCATTAACACATAAACAAAAATAACCACACAATATGCTTGCCTCAAACCTCTATCTGTTCTCTACATACAGTGAGAGTGGACTCCCCCATTTGGGCGGGTCCATACTCCACCTTCGCCTGGCGGCGGCGTCCTCACTCGCTGGGAGGGTCTTCCTCCATCCGGAGCCAGGCTCCCTCAGTCGTCCGCCAGAGCTCAGAGAGGACGGACGTCGCTCCGTGCTCCTCCCTCTTCACTCTCCTATTTCAGGCCTCTGCCTTAATTAAAACATGTCTAACCTATAAATAAACATTGCTACTGTCGCTGGGCACACGACCAACTACAATGCAATCACTATGAACTGGCGTATATCGTGCTTACCACAGAACGTCTGGTCGAGGGCGCTTCTTCCTCTGACGAGGTTTGGTCAGGGCGCTTCCACGGCCCACAATAATGCCTCCGGGCGGCTTAATATTCACTAATTATCGTCCACGACTTGAGACACACGTCCCCAGCTCTATTCCACAGCTGGTACGTCTGCACACTTCTCTTCTCTTAGAGATATATCACTAGGGGTTCCCTTCTGACGGGAGCTCAAACGGAGCGCGACTTCCCCCTGCGATGTCTGGCACTCAAGTGAGGTCAAGGTCCTCCGGAAGCGAGCTCACGCCTCCAGCAAAATGTCCACATCTCCTAGCCAGTCATTTATCTATTTCCTTACTTACTGCCCATAATCTTAAATTGTTTTACATATCCAACCAGCCATTTTTTCATATGGGTTATCACCTCAATATTTGCTAGACCTTCTAGTTAGGTCAGCTTGCTGAATAACTCTCAAGGAGGGAGACTCGTTTCTCCTGCAGGCTGAGATCATAACAGATTGGTATACTTAATAATCATAGGTACGTATTCAATGTGCGACATTCTTGCGCGCGCGCGCACACACACACAAACACACACACACACACACATACATATATACTAACATACATACAGTCTCGACAGTCAAATTGCAGAAACTGTCACAATTATGACAAGGATCACTCATATTGGATATATACACAGAAAAATTCACGTCGATAAGTCACTCCAATTACACGTATCTACACACACAGACAACATATTTCAGTGGAGTGTGGCCCATAGTATACATTATTATTCAACACATGCCAGCCCATTCACTATTAATTGGTGTACATACTCATTCACTTACATGTTTATTTGTCTCTTTCTTATAAAATATTCACACACAGACACACACACACTGAAAGGAATCTTTCAGAACATTATATGCCAAATATTTCAGACCAATCCTGAAGTATGCAGCTCCAGCATGGAGTCCATATCTAGTCAAGCATAAAACTAAACTGGAAAAGATTCAAAGGTTAGCCACCACACTAGTACCCGAGCTAAGAGGTATGAGCTTCGAGGAGCGACTACGGGAATCAAACCTCACTTCGTTGGAAGACAGAAGAGTTAGGGGGCACATGATCACCACATTCAAGATTCTCAAGGGAATTGATAGGGTAGATAAAGACAGGCTATTTAACACAAGGGGCACACGCACTAGGGGTGGAAACTGAGTGCCCAAATGAGCCACAGAGTTATTAGAAAGAACCTTTTTAGTGTCAGAGTGGTTGACAAATGGAATGCATTAGGTTCAAGTGTAGATATGATAGAGCCCAATAGGCTCTAACCTGTACACCTGTTAATTGACGGTTGTGAGGCGGGACCAAAGAGCCAGAGCTCAACCCCCGCATGCACAATAAGGTGAGTACAATTAGTTGAGTACACACAAACTCATTGATAATTTTTTCTGGAACACAACCCGACAAACCCTTTAACAACCAGGTACCTACTCACTGCTTCGTGAAGAGAATCGTTCAGTTGAGGATTGGTGACTAGTCAATCCGCTCTTCCCGGCTAGCCAGGATATGAACCCAGGCGAAATCGCTTGAGAAGTGCGAGATGAGTGCCTTGCCACTGATCCACAGGGACTGCCCAAATATGAATGCCATCAGCAGCACTAGCAGTTGGTGTTACCAGGCAGGTTACCCATTCAATTACTAACCAAATTGAAAGTTGCTTAACTTGGCTAATGGGACGAGAAGCAGTGTCCTTTAAGTGGTAGTATGGCCGTTGTTATTGTATACAAGTGGTAACCAGTAACTTGTCAGTGAGTGAGTGATGATAATGGTAACTGCGGCGGAGGATACTCACACATACCAGCCAATTCTCCATTAATGATAATACTTATAGCAACTATTTAGTCAAACAAACCAACCATAAAGTGGACTATTGCACCAACATGGAAATGTTTGGATGCCATTGATCTCGCACAAATTGCTCATAAATGCCACACGCTGGTATTTAAAGAACCTAAACAATCCTCTTCAAAGAACGAATGACTACTCTTAGGCCTTGGATTATGCTCTCTTAGGCTTCATTGACAGTACTTATAACTTCTTTGAGTCGGGAGACAGGCAGACAGACAGTCTATATATATACATGTTAGGCTTATATAGTGGTCTGGAAAACCCCACCCCACAAGGTCAAACTAACCCTCACTCACCAGGATGCCAGTGGGTCACTAACTCCTGGATACCTATTTATTGCTAGGTGAACAGATTCATTAGGTGATAGGAAACGCTACGAACAATTACAGCCATGCCCGACCGCGATTCGAACCCTGGAATCCCATATTGTGAGTCGAGAAGGAACACATCATTCAAGTTACATATTTATGTGTACTCACCTATTTATGTCAGGAGGATCGAGCATTAATCTTAGAGTCTGCCTTTTGTCCGCCTGCCTTTGAGTCTGCCTTTCTGTCCGTCGGTTGTTTATAGCAATAACTCATGGCCTATTTCCTAACTTAACCAAGCCTAACCTATACCCTACCCTAACCTATAACCTACCACAATCTATAGCCAAACCTATTAACTAACCTAACCTAATCTAAACCTAACCTAACCTACACCTAAACCTTACCTAACCTTACCTAAATAACCTAATCTAACCAAACCAAACCTAACCTAACCTAACCTAAACTAACCTAACCAAACCAAACCTAACCTAACTATACTAACCTAACCTAACCTAACCTACCCAAACCTAACCTAACCTAACTATTCTAACCTAACCTAACTAACCTAACCTAACTAGCCTAACCAAACTTAACCTAACTTAACCTATCCTAACCTAACCAAACCAACACCCACCTCGCAAGATCAAACACCTAAACTGACCCTGACCTAACCCTAACCAGGATGCAATCCTACAAGAAGCTCACAACTCCTGGATACCTGTTTACTACTCGGAAAACAGAGGCATTAGGTGATAGGAAACGACACCTTAATTTCATTCCTGCCTTTCCGGGTTTCGATCCAGGAATCCCCGATTGAGAGTCTAGAAGGAACACATACAAGTTTCATATCTCTGTGTACTCACCTATTTCTACTTGCAGGACCGAGCAACAGTTTTTGAATGTTGACATTATAGCCGCCGGTTGTTTAAAGCAATGATTCCTGGTCATATCTCTGATTCTCTGTCATATCAACTTTTAAAATTATGAATGGAGTTTGCATCTACAACTTTGGGTTTTCGTAAGTTTGTTCTTACCTAGTTGTATTCACCTAGTTGTGTTTGCTAGGTTTGACCTTCAGATCTTTGGTCCCACCTCTCAACCATCTCAATTGCTCAAGTAGTTTTTCCAGAAGTTATGTAACTCATAACTTTCAGCTCTGTTGGAAAACAGGCTGGGGTTGCATATTAAATGATTTGTCTCCCATAGGTTGAAAAAAAGGTTACTTCTTCTTTATATAAGTTAGAAATGTACTTACTAAACTAGTAAACTAGAAACTAGTAACTAGACTAGAACTAGACTAGAGTCTAGTCGGCCTAGTCGGATAGGCCGTGCTCTTAATCCGGATGATCAGGCTGCGTTCGAGTTTGTCGAAACGGTTGCAATTACAGGGCACAGATCCCTCTCCTGTAGCAGCATCACTTTCGATAGATTCTCTGGATGATTGACCTTCTGGCAGTTCTCACGTTAACAAATTTAAAACAGTTTTTTTGACAAGCAAGAAACGCCACATTCCTTTGATGTTTAAAATTTTTTTCTCTGTCAGTGTGTGTCTTGATTCCTATGTGTCTTGATTCCGTATATGTCTTGATTCCGTGTATGTGTCTTGATTCCGTATGTGTCTTGATTCCGTGTAATGTCTTGATTCCGTGTTATGTCTTAATTCCGTGTTTATGTCTTGATTCGATGTGTGTCTTGATTCAGTGTGTGTCTTGATTCCGTATGTGTCTTGATTCCGTTTGAGTCTTGATTCCGTGTGTGTCTTGATTCCGTTTGAGTCTTGATTCCGTGTGTGTCTTGATTCCGTGTGTGTCTTGATTCCGTGTGTGTCTTGATTCCGTGTGAGTCTTGATTCCGTGTGTGTCTTGATTCCGTGTGAGTCTTGATTCCGTGTGTGTCTGATTCCGTGTGTGTCTTGATTCCGTTTGAGTCTTGATTCTGTGTGTGTCTTTATTCCGTGTGTGTATTGATTCCGTGTGTGTATTGATTCCATTTGAGTCTTGATTCCATGTGAGTCTTGATTCCGTGTGTGTCTTGATTCCGTGTGTGTCTTGATTCCGTGTGTGTCTTGATTCCGTGTGTGTATTGTATCCGTTTGAGTCTTGATTCCGTTTGATTCTTGATTCCGTGTGAGTCTTGATTCCGTGTGAGTCTTGATTCCGTGTGTGTATTGATTCCTTGTGAGTCTTGATTCCCTATGTGTCCGTGTCCGTCATAGTCTATGAGTATCCGTGTCAGTGTATCCCTGGGGTATTGAGTCCAGGATGCCATTTGTGTCCCCTCAAATTGCCTCCCTTATCTCCACCTTAGGATCGTGTCAGTGTCCATGTGTGTCTTGATTCCGTGTGTGTCTTGATTCCATGTGTGTCTTGATTCCGTGTGTGTCTTGATTCCGTGTGTGTCGTGATTCCGTGTGTGTCTTGATTCCGTGTGTGTCTTGATTCCGTGTGTCTTGATTCCGTGTGTGTCTTGATTCCGTGTGTGTATTGTATCCGTTTGAGTCTTGATTCCGTTTGATTCTTGATTCCGTGTGAGTCTTGATTCCGTGTGAGTCTTGATTCCGTGTGTGTATTGATTCCTTGTGAGTCTTGATTCCCTATGTGTCCGTGTCCGTCATAGTCTATGAGTATCCGTGTCAGTGTATCCCTGGGGTATTGAGTCCAGGATGCCATTTGTGTCCCCTCAAATTGCCTCCCTTATCTCCACCTTGGGATCGTGTCAGTGTCCATGTGTGTCTTGATTCCGTGTGTGTCTTGATTCCATGTGTGTCTTGATTCCGTGTGTGTCTTGATTCCGTGTGTGTCTTGATTCCGTGTGTGTCTTGATTCCGTGTGTGTCTTGATTCCGTGTGTGTCTTGATTCCGTTTGAGTCTTGATTCCGTGTGAGTCTTGATTCCGTATATGTCAGTGTCCGTCATAGTCTATGAGTGTCAGTGTCAGTGTCATTATCCCTGGGGTTTTGAGTCCAGGATGCCATTTGTGTCCCCTCAAATTGCCTCCCTTATCTCCACCTTGGGATCTTGCCAGTGTCCATGTGTGTCTTGATTAAATGTGTGTCTTGATTCCGTGTGTGTCTTGAGTCCGTGTGTGTCTTGAGTCCGTGTGTGTCTTGAGACCGTCTGTGTCTTGATCCCGTGTGTGTCTTGAGTCCGTCTGTGTCTTGATCCCGTGTGTGTCTTGAGTCCGTCTGTGTCTTGAGTCCGTGTGTGTCTTGAGTCCGTGTGTGTCTTGATCCCGTGTGTGTCTTGAGTGCGCATGTGTCTTGATCCTGTGTCTTGAGTCCGTGTTTGTTCTGAGGCCGTGTACGTCTTGATTGTCCGGGTGTCTTTGGGGTTTTGGGTCCAGCAAGCTATTTGTGTCGACCCAAATTGCCTCCCTTCTCCCAACCTGAAATCCAGGTGGATTGAATGACCTGCCCGAGGTCAGTGGATCCAGGTATCCATCAGTGGGCCCCCGGATTTCAACCCTTCCCCACATTCCAAGGGGTCAGTCAATCAATCTTCGGCTATCCAGAGAATCTATCGAAACTGATGCTCCTACAGGAGGGGACACACAGAGAAATCTGTGCCCTGTACTTGCAACCATTCCGACAGGCTCGAACGCAGGTCTATCCGGATTAAGAACATGTTCTATCCGACTAGGCCACGCTGGAGTTGCCGTTTGAATAAAATTTGGCACTTGTATTTATATCTCGTAGTAAGGTTAGTCAGTGTCTATTTATCAACATTTGCAATGATTGACGTGTGAAGTTGTGAGTTTGTGTTGACAGTTAGAAATACATGACAGCTTATTCGATGAGATTGCAGTCCAGTGACGCAGTTTCATGAATGAATATTGGAGAATTTAGGCAAACTGACGTGTGTGTGTGTGTGTGTGTGTGTGTGTGTGTGTGTGTGTGTGTGTGTGTGTGTGTGTGTGTGTGTGTGTGTGTGTGTGTGTGTGTGTGTGTGTGTTTAAAGGTATGTATTAATTAATATTTAGTGTGGTGTGTGTTCATATGAGTTTGTGATTCAAGCAATCCAATACCTAATATGTGCTAATTTAGGCCTCGTTTTGTATATAAATATATGTATGTTTTACTAGGGAATGAAAATCCGGTATGTTTTATTCCAAGTTTTTTTCAACAATAAATAGTACATATGCGAACGAACGGTTTGGCTGGCTAAGTATAGCGTTGTGGCAGCCATTTTCTCTGGTGGGCAGGTGGAGGAGGGTGGTCTCTGGTGAGGGTAGTTATGTTTGGGCATCGGTTGGGGGGTAGGGTGTTGGTAGGGGGGGCCGAGGGAGCAGCAGAGGGGGATATGAGGGGTGGGGGGGCTGAATGGCAGGGGTTGCCAGTTTAGTGATTAAGATATTAATTTGTGGAGATAGGTTATATATGGAAAGGTCTTTAGGAATGAATAAGAAAAGTGTTTCGAACTGATGTAAGTATATGAGTTATAGTGATTCATGTTAGAAGGAAGATACGTGCTTAAAAAGGTGTAGAGATTTGTAGTTGACTTTATTTGCTTAATAATGTGTTAATTAACGGTACAGGACCATTGGAGATAGATATTCAACAGCATATTGAGTGGACAAGTTTTAGTAGGCAGGAAGGCAGGCCGAGAGAGAGAATGGACTATAAATAGGTATACATTTTTTTTCTCGGATGTATTATAGACTCGTGGGTTGGTTGGTGTTGTCGTCGTCGATCCTTCTCTATGGACAACCCAACCCACAACTCGGCAGAGTGCTTATACTAGGAGATCACCCTTGGCGCTTCTGGCTCTTGGAGAGGGGCTCAACGTCACAACGCTTAGGGGATGCGGCTCCAACACTTAGCCTCGTTGTCACGTGCACACACCCACTCGAGCCGCTGTGACTCCCCGCTCTCTCCTTAGGTGATATGATCTCCTCGATCCCCCTTTGACTTATTAATATTACCTTCTACCCTGTCCACAGCAGTGGTTCTTGGTTCTTTCTCTCTCCTTCTTTACTACCTCCTGGGAAGCCTCACTAGGACAAGGGCAAACACCAGCAAATTGTGACACATTTACTTGACAAGGCACATATACGATACATACACACATATAATAATAATGAATCCTATACTCTATAATATCACAATCAGGTTGCACTCCAACACCATCAGAACTCTATTATCAGCTTATCAAGGGGTATCCTATCTCCTGGTTCGCCACCTGATACCATTAACCTCCTCAAGTTGGTCAAGCCTACATACACTGTTGCACTATCAGCAAGATAATGTATATATAGAAAATCAGCATTTGAATGCAATAACATATACCAGTATAAATGTTCATTGATACTTCAGTATAAAAAATTCCTTGACATAAGAATGCCAACAGTCACTCACCTCTCACTGCGTCTTGCACGCTAATGACAACCAAACACTATCAACTCCCTACTAGTAATCCACCAGAACTTCCCCTTCCACCTCTGGAAGTTCACTACCCTATTTCTTTAGGTTCTTCCGGGCTTCACTACCAGGATCCTCTGCAGCTCCTCCAGGCTGCTATCATGAAGTTTCCTTGTGCAACTACGGTGCTTCACCCTTCTGTTAGGTTCTTCCACAGCTCTCTTGGCTGCTGCACCATGAAGTTTCCTCGAGTAACTATGGTGCTTCACCACCTCTACAGAAGCACGTGACACTCCTCTTCACTGCTGCTTCTCCTCACAGCTCGAGGTCCTCTGCTCCACTACCTTGGAGTCTCATCAGCTACTTCATCTGCTGGCTTCGAAGTTCTCAGCAACTTCTTCCCCAAAGACAAACCTGCAACCCATCGACGTTCCAATAAAATGTTCCCCATTAACACATAAACAAAAATAACCACACAATATGCTTGCCTCAAACCTCTATCTGTTCTCTACATACAGTGAGAGTGGACTCCCCCGTTTTGGGCGGGTCCATACTCCACCTCGCCTGGCGGCGGCGTCCTCACTCGCTGGGAGGGTCTTCCTCCATCCGGAGCCAGGCTCCCTCAGTCGTCCGCCAGAGCTCAGAGAGGACGGACGTCGCTCCGTGCTCCTCCCTCTTCACTCTCCTATTTCAGGCCTTCTGCCTTATTAAAACATGTCTAACCTATAAATAAACATTGCTACTGTCGCTGGGCACACGACCAACTACAATGCAATCACTATGAACTGGCGTATATCGTGCTTACCACAGAACGTCTGGTCGAGGGCGCTTCTTCCTCTGACGAGGTTTGGTCAGGGCGCTCCACGGCCCACAATAATGCCTCCGGGCGGCTTAATATTCACTAATTATCGTCCACGACTTGAGACCACACGTCCCCAGCTCTATTCCACAGCTGGTACGTCTGCACACTTCTCTTCTCTTAGAGATATATCACTAGGGGTTCCCTTCTGACGGGAGCTCAAACGGAGCGCGACTTCCCCCTGCGATGTCTGGCACTCAAGTGAGGTCAAGGTCCTCCGGAAGCGAGCCTCACGCCTCCAGCAAAATGTCCACATCTCCTAGCCAGTCATTTATCTATTTCCTTACTTACTGCCCATAATCTTAAATTGTTTTACATATCCAACCAGCCATTTTTTCATATGGGTTATCACCTCAATATTTGCTAGACCTTCTAGTTAGGTCAGGCTTGCTGAATAACTCTCAAGGAGGGAGACTCGTTTCTCCTGCAGGCTGAGATCATAACACTCCCCTCCCCTTATTTTTGAGAGTTATTCCAGTGGCAAAGCTCGGGATAATACATCCGCCACCACGCTGTCTCGTTCTTCACCCCATATACTCTCTTAGGAGTCTACAATTAGTTCGTTGCTCCTTGCAACATCCGGCTCACAACTCTCCAGGAACATGTTCTTCTCACAAATGATCTGACCTCTCTGGCACCTCTTGGCTAGGCTGTCCTCCTTGGACGCCTGCAATCCATTGGTCCACTCTACTTACTGTCTCCACCCTCCGTTTCCTCGTCTTCTTCTCTTCCCGTCCAGAGTCAGACATCTGCTGTCTGTACCTCCTCTGTCGTCTTCACACTTCCATCTACTGCCATTATACTTCCGTCTCCTGTCATCATACCTCACTCCCTCGTCTTCACCGACGATCCTCCTTTTCGTCTCCTCATTTATCCAAGACATCATCCTGTTTGACCTCCATCGAGTCCTCGGCTTTCTTCTATTCCTCCATGCTTGCATCATCATCCTCTTTCCACACTTCTCACCTCTATACAACTCCGTTTCTTCTCCTTCAACTCTTCTTCGTTCCCTAAAAGTTTCTTCGGGCACTGTATTACATCCAACAGCACTCGACCATACATGTCGCTTTGCCTCTCCCAAAGTCCTCGCAAGCATCTCTCCACACATACTGTCTCTTCTCCTCTCATTTTCTCGGCTATCACTCTTCTTCACTATCTTTTCTTCAGGTTTTCTGTGAAACACGTCAACTCCTGACACCTCAAACAACTTAACTCTACTATCCAGATGCCTCTGTGCTCGTGGACAACTTGACGTTCTACTTCCGTCCTCAGTCTGTCCACATCTTTCCTCATTCCCACTCAGCACAGTTGCATTCGCCTTCCGACTCTTAATTTCAGCAGTCCGGGCTCTACTCAGGTCCGCTCTCTTCACCTGATTCTTCTTCGGCTGGGCCATCTTCACTTTTGACCTCACCGAGACTTCATTTTCTGGGCTGGACCTTCATCAAACAGCCATGCTACATCTACATCGATATCTTCCACCGGTTGAATCGACACTGTATCATCTTCTCCAGCGTCTTCCTTGTCGGCCACCTCTCCCTTCATCACTACCGAGACAGGGTTTTCAATGGCTTGGCGGTCTCCTGACGCATCTCCTCGGATGTCAGTCAGGTTCACACTCTCAGGCGTCCCACCCGTGCAGTGGCCTTCTGGGCACTCCTCTGGCACAGTCTCCGCTATGACTCTTGGCAACACCTTTGTCCCGCACAAGTCATTCCCCAGGATCACTTGGACTCCTGGAACAGGTATGTCGGGGCACACTCCCAACATCACCTCCGCCGACACATATTCCGACCTTAGCTGGACAGTACATACGGGCATGTCACTCTCAGACAATAACCCATATACTCTCATCTTACTCCTGCCAGCTAACCGTCGATCATTCCCAATCAGGCTTCTCGTAATCAAGCTCTGATTAGCTCCGGTATCCCTTAAGATACCAACTTCTACCTCAGGTTGGCCTCCTACACTGATCCAACCTTTGCTCATGAACGGCCTATACCTCTCGTTCACTAAGTTCGCTCTCTGTGGTTTGTCTTGGAACACATTAGTATATTTACCTCGGGGGTCACACATGGCCAGGGTCACAACTCTCTTGCCCTGCCGACAATCTCGCATCACGTGACCCAATCCGTTACAATTGTAACATCTCATCTGGGAAAAGTCTCTTCTATATGTCCCAGAGTAGCTCTGACTCTGCCCACTCGTATTGGAGTTCCTCGGGCCAGACGTACTACTCGTACTCTGTGGAGCTTTACTGGACTCTTGATTCCCTGGATAACGATTAGTTTCTCGTTTAGCTCCTCCATCTTCACTTTCAGATGAAGTGCGCGACCTACTCTTCTGAGCTTTAGGGTACTTACTTTTATCTGCCCATTTATCAAAATTTTTCTCACCCCAGACTCTTCTGGGTCTCTCATAATTTCTTCCTCCCCAGACTCCATTGGGCCTGCCATTGCTGCGTCTCGCCTCGCTTCTCACTCTGTTCTCCCTTAAGCTCTTGTACGCTTCAGTAATCATATCCGCCCTATCTGCGGCATCTTTCACCTCCTTTATCCCTGCTTCTTGGATCTTGAACTTTGTTTCGGGTTGCATCATCTCCAAGAACTTCTCCATGACCATCAGTTGCTTCAGGTCAGCATAAGATCCAACTCCAGCAGCCTCAATCCACTTCTGGAATCGTCTTTCCAGATCTCTCGCTGTCTCAGCAACGTACATGCTCCAACTTTCACCATCTCTCTGAAGCGCTTCCTATAAGCTTCTGGGGTTAACTGAAACGAGCGCAATATGCTGCTCTTTACTGTGGCGTAATCCTGGCACTCTTCCAGTGACAATTGGGTGTATGCCTCCCTGGCTGCACCGGTCAATCTAACTGGACCAGCTGGGCCCATTCTTCCTGTGGCCACTCCTTGATACTGGCTACTTTCTCAAAATGCTCGAAGAAGCTCTCTGCCTCTTCGGGAACAAACAAGGGAATGTCCTTCTCCCTAACCCTAACATCTGGTGGGTGTGATACCTGGGTGGTGCTCTCTGGCAACCCATGTTCAATCCTTTGCTCAGCCAAGGTTCTATTCGCTTCTATCTGCATTTGTTTTGTTCTCTCTTTTTCTTTTTCGACCTGGGCTTTTTCTTTTTCGACCTCTAGTCTTGCTTTCTCTTTTTCTTTCTCTTGTTCCAACTCCAGTTCTCTTATTCTGGTTTTCTCTTTTTCTACTTCCAGTTTGGTTTTCTCGGCTTCATTTTTCATCTGGAGTTCCAATTTCATCTTTTCCAGCTGGAACTGTCTCTCCTTGTCCTCTCGTTGTTGCTGCATCTGGAGCTCTAACTGGAATCTCTCCAAGCTCCTATTTCGGCTACTCCTGCTACTGCGGCTACTCCTGCTGCTCCTACTTGATCCCTGGGATCTCACGTCATCCTGCCCATCATCCTCCTTTCCACTTTCAGCTCCTTTCTGGGCTCCTTGTTCTGCCGCTTCACTTTTGGCTCTTGACTGCCTCAGGATCTCATCCTTCATCCCAGCTACTTTAGATGCTTTCAACCTGATGCCACATTTTTCTGCTATTTGTTTCAATTGATCCCTCGTGCAACCTTCCAAGTCCTCAGGCTTGCCTGACTCCACAAATGCTTGCACCTTATCCATCTTTGTCCTGTGAGTCTTCCCAAGAGAGAGAATATACACCTGCGGTCACACAGTTTATTTCAGCAAGGGTGTACAAATCCACTCTTGGACAGGGTGTGGGTGTGTCAGTTCACTCTCCCGGACACAGGCCCCCAATTTATTATATTGACTCGTGGGTTGGTTGGTGTTGTCGTCGTCGATCCTTCTCTATGGACAACCCAACCCACAACTCGGCAGAGTGCTTATACTAGGAGATCACCCTTGGCGCTTCTGGCTCTTGGAGAGGGGCTCAACGTCACACGCTTAGGGGATGCGGCTCCAACACTTAGCCTCGTTGTCACGTGCACACACCCACTCGAGCCGCTGTGACTCCCCGCTCTCTCCTTAGGTGATATGATCTCCTCGATCCCCCTTTGACTTATTAATATTACCTTCTACCCTGTCCACAGCAGTGGTTCTTGGTTCTTTCTCTCTCCTTCTTTACTACCTCCTGGGAAGCCTCACTAGGACAAGGGCAAACACCAGCAAATTGTGACACATTTACTTGACAAGGCACATATACGATACATACACACATATAATAATAATGAATCCTATACTCTATAATATCACAATCAGGTTGCACTCCAACACCATCAGAACTCTATTATCAGCTTATCAAGGGGTATCCTATCTCCTGGTTCGCCACCTGATACCATTAACCTCCTCAAGTTGGTCAAGCCTACATACACTGTTGCACTATCAGCAAGATAATGTATATATAGAAAATCAGCATTTGAATGCAATAACATATACCAGTATAAATGTTCATTGATACTTCAGTATAAAAAATTCCTTGACATAAGAATGCCAACAGTCACTCACCTCTCACTGCGTCTTGCACGCTAATGACAACCAAACACTATCAACTCCCTACTAGTAATCCACCAGAACTTCCCCTTCCACCTCTGGAAGTTCACTACCCTATTTCTTTAGGTTCTTCCGGGCTTCACTACCAGGATCCTCTGCAGCTCCTCCAGGCTGCTATCATGAAGTTTCCTTGTGCAACTACGGTGCTTCACCCTTCTGTTAGGTTCTTCCACAGCTCTCTTGGCTGCTGCACCATGAAGTTTCCTCGAGTAACTATGGTGCTTCACCACCTCTACAGAAGCACGTGACACTCCTCTTCACTGCTGCTTCTCCTCACAGCTCGAGGTCCTCTGCTCCACTACCTTGGAGTCTCATCAGCTACTTCATCTGCTGGCTTCGAAGTTCTCAGCAACTTCTTCCCCAAAGACAAACCTGCAACCCATCGACGTTCCAATAAAATGTTCCCCATTAACACATAAACAAAAATAACCACACAATATGCTTGCCTCAAACCTCTATCTGTTCTCTACATACAGTGAGAGTGGACTCCCCCGTTTTGGGCGGGTCCATACTCCACCTCGCCTGGCGGCGGCGTCCTCACTCGCTGGGAGGGTCTTCCTCCATCCGGAGCCAGGCTCCCTCAGTCGTCCGCCAGAGCTCAGAGAGGACGGACGTCGCTCCGTGCTCCTCCCTCTTCACTCTCCTATTTCAGGCCTTCTGCCTTATTAAAACATGTCTAACCTATAAATAAACATTGCTACTGTCGCTGGGCACACGACCAACTACAATGCAATCACTATGAACTGGCGTATATCGTGCTTACCACAGAACGTCTGGTCGAGGGCGCTTCTTCCTCTGACGAGGTTTGGTCAGGGCGCTCCACGGCCCACAATAATGCCTCCGGGCGGCTTAATATTCACTAATTATCGTCCACGACTTGAGACCACACGTCCCCAGCTCTATTCCACAGCTGGTACGTCTGCACACTTCTCTTCTCTTAGAGATATATCACTAGGGGTTCCCTTCTGACGGGAGCTCAAAACGGAGCGCGACTTCCCCCTGCGATGTCTGGCACTCAAGTGAGGTCAAGGTCCTCCGGAAGCGAGCCTCACGCCTCCAGCAAAATGTCCACATCTCCTAGCCAGTCATTTATCTATTTCCTTACTTACTGCCCATAATCTTAAATTGTTTTACATATCCAACCAGCCATTTTTTCATATGGGTTATCACCTCAATATTTGCTAGACCTTCTAGTTAGGTCAGGCTTGCTGAATAACTCTCAAGGAGGGAGACTCGTTTCTCCTGCAGGCTGAGATCATAACAGATGGTATACTTTAATAATCATAGGTACGTATTTCAATGTGCGACATTCTTGCGCGCGCGCGCACACACACACAAACACACACACACACACACATACATATATACTAACATACATACAGTCTCGACAGTCAAATTGCAGAAACTGTCACAATTATGACAAGGATCACTCATATTGGATATATACACAGAAAAATTCACGTCGATAAGTCACTCCAATTACACGTATCTACACACACAGACAACATATTTCAGTGAGTGTGGCCCATAGTATACATTATTATTCACACATGCCAGCCCATTCACTATTAATTGGTGTACATACTCATTCACTTACATGTTTATTTGTCCTCTTTCTTATAAAATATTCACACACAGACACACACACACTGAAAGGAATCTTTCAGAACATTATATGCCAAATATTTCAGACCAATCCTGAAGTATGCAGCTCCAGCATGGAGTCCATATCTAGTCAAGCATAAAACTAAACTGGAAAAGATTCAAAGGTTAGCCACCACACTAGTACCCGAGCTAAGAGGTATGAGCTTCGAGGAGCGACTACGGGAATCAAACCTCACTTCGTTGGAAGACAGAAGAGTTAGGGGGCACATGATCACCACATTCAAGATTCTCAAGGGAATTGATAGGGTAGATAAAGACAGGCTATTTAACACAAGGGGCACACGCACTAGGGGTGGAAACTGAGTGCCCAAATGAGCCACAGAGTTATTAGAAAGAACCTTTTTAGTGTCAGAGTGGTTGACAAATGGAATGCATTAGGTTCAAGTGTAGATATGATAGAGCCCAATAGGCTCTAACCTGTACACCTGTTAATTGACGGTTGTGAGGCGGGACCAAAGAGCCAGAGCTCAACCCCCGCATGCACAATAAGGTGAGTACAATTAGTTGAGTACACACAAACTCATTGATAATTTTTTCTGGAACACAACCCGACAAACCCTTTAACAACCAGGTACCTACTCACTGCTTCGTGAAGAGAATCGTTCAGTTTGAGGATTGGTGACTAGTCAATCCGCTCTTCCCGGCTAGCCAGGATATGAACCCAGGCGAAATCGCTTGAGAAGTGCGAGATGAGTGCCTTGCCACTGATCCACAGGGACTGCCCAAATATGAATGCCATCAGCAGCACTAGCAGTTGGTGTTACCAGGCAGGTTACCCATTCAATTACTAACCAAATTGAAAGTTGCTTAACTTGGCTAATGGGACGAGAAGCAGTGTCCTTTAAGTGGTAGTATGGCCGTTGTTATTGTATACAAGTGGTAACCAGTAACTTGTCAGTGAGTGAGTGATGATAATGGTAACTGCGGCGGAGGATACTCACACATACCAGCCAATTCTCCATTAATGATAATACTTATTAGCAAACTATTTAGTCAAACAAACCAACCATAAGTGGACTATTGCACCAACATGGAAATGTTTGGATGCCATTGATCTCGCACAAATTGCTCATAAATGCCACACGCTGGTATTTAAAGAACCTAAACAATCCTCTTCAAAGAACGAATGACTACTCTTAGGCCTTGGATTATGCTCTCTTAGGCTTCATTGACAGTACTTATAACTTCTTTGAGTCGGGAGACAGGCAGACAGACAGTCTATATATATACATGTTAGGCTTATATAGTGGTCTGGAAAACCCCACCCCACAAGGTCAAACTAACCCTCACTCACCAGGATGCCAGTGGGTCACTAACTCCTGGATACCTATTTATTGCTAGGTGAACAGATTCATTAGGTGATAGGAAACGCTACGAACAATTACAGCCATGCCCGACCGCGATTCGAACCCTGGAATCCCATATTGTGAGTCGAGAAGGAACACACATCATTCAAGTTACATATTTATGTGTACTCACCTATTTATGTCAGGAGGATCGAGCATTAATCTTAGAGTCTGCCTTTTGTCCGCCTGCCTTTGAGTCTGCCTTTCTGTCCGTCGGTTGTTTATAGCAATAACTCATGGCCTATTTCCTAACTTAACCAAGCCTAACCTATACCCTACCCTAACCTATAACCTACCACAATCTATAGCCAAACCTATTAACTAACCTAACCTAATCTAAACCTAACCTAAACCTACACCTAAACCTTACCTAACCTTACCTAAATAACCTAATCTAACCAAACCAAACCTAACCTAACCTAACCTAACTAACCTAACCAAACCAAACCTAACCTAACTATACTAACCTAACCTAACCTAACCTACCCAAACCTAACCTAACCTAACTATTCTAACCTAACCTAACTAACCTAACCTAACTAGCCTAACCAAACTTAACCTAACTTAACCTATCCTAACCTAACCAAACCAACACCCACCTCGCAAGATCAAACACCTAAACTGACCCTGACCTAACCCTAACCAGGATGCAATCCTACAAGAAGCTCACAACTCCTGGATACCTGTTTACTACTCGGAAAACAGAGGCATTAGGTGATAGGAAACGACACCTTAATTTCATTCCTGCCTTTCCGGGTTTCGATCCAGGAATCCCCGATTGAGAGTCTAGAAGGAACACATACAAGTTTCATATCTCTGTGTACTCACCTATTTCTACTTGCAGGACCGAGCAACAGTTTTTGAATGTTGACATTATAGCCGCCGGTTGTTTAAAGCAATGATTCCTGGTCATATCTCTGATTCTCTGTCATATCAACTTTTAAAATTATGAATGGAGTTTGCATCTACAACTTTGGGTTTTCGTAAGTTTGTTCTTACCTAGTTGTATTCACCTAGTTGTGTTTGCTAGGTTTGACCTTCAGATCTTTGGTCCCACCTCTCAACCATCTCAATTGCTCAAGTAGTTTTTCCAGAAGTTATGTAACTCATAACTTTCAGCTCTGTTGGAAAACAGGCTGGGGTTGCATATTAAATGATTTGTCTCCCATAGGTTGAAAAAAGGGTACTTCTTCTTTATATAAGTTAGAAATGTACTTACTAAACTAGTAAACTAGAAACTAGTAACTAGACTAGAACTAGACTAGAGTCTAGTCGGCCTAGTCGGATAGGCCGTGCTCTTAATCCGGATGATCAGGCTGCGTTCGAGTTTGTCGAAACGGTTGCAATTACAGGGCACAGATCCCTCTCCTGTAGCAGCATCACTTTCGATAGATTCTCTGGATGATTGACCTTCTGGCAGTTCTCACGTTAACAAATTTAAAACAGTTTTTTGACAAAGCAAGAAACGCCACATTCCTTTGATGTTTAAAATTTTTTTTCTCTGTCAGTGTGTGTTCTTGATTCCTATGTGTCTTGATTCCGTATATGTCTTGATTCCGTGTATGTGTCTTGATTCCGTATGTGTCTTGATTCCGTGTAATGTCTTGATTCCGTGTTATGTCTTAATTCCGTGTTATGTCTTGATTCGATGTGTGTCTTGATTCAGTGTGTGTCTTGATTCCGTATGTGTCTTGATTCCGTTTGAGTCTTGATTCCGTGTGTGTCTTGATTCCGTTTGAGTCTTGATTCCGTGTGTGTCTTGATTCCGTGTGTGTCTTGATTCCGTGTGTGTCTTGATTCCGTTTGAGTCTTGATTCCGTGTGTGTCTTGATTCCGTGTGAGTCTTGATTCCGTGTGTGTCTTGATTCCGTGTGTGTCTTGATTCCGTTTGAGTCTTGATTCTGTGTGTGTCTTTATTCCGTGTGTGTATTGATTCCGTGTGTGTATTGATTCCATTTGAGTCTTGATTCCATGTGAGTCTTGATTCCGTGTGTGTCTTGATTCCGTGTGTGTCTTGATTCCGTGTGTGTCTTGATTCCGTGTGTGTATTGTATCCGTTTGAGTCTTGATTCCGTTTGATTCTTGATTCCGTGTGAGTCTTGATTCCGTGTGAGTCTTGATTCCGTGTGTGTATTGATTCCTTGTGAGTCTTGATTCCCTATGTGTCCGTGTCCGTCCTAGTCTATGAGTATCCGTGTCAGTGTATCCCTGGGGTATTGAGTCCAGGATGCCATTTGTGTCCCCTCAAATTGCCTCCCTTATCTCCACCTTAGGATCGTGTCAGTGTCCATGTGTGTCTTGATTCCGTGTGTGTCTTGATTCCATGTGTGTCTTGATTCCGTGTGTGTCTTGATTCCGTGTGTGTCGTGATTCCGTGTGTGTCTTGATTCCGTGTGTGTCTTGATTCCGTGTGTCTTGATTCCGTGTGTGTCCTTGATTCCGTGTGTGTATTGTATCCGTTTGAGTCTTGATTCCGTTTGATTCTTGATTCCGTGTGAGTCTTGATTCCGTGTGAGTCTTGATTCCGTGTGTTATTGATTCCTTGTGAGTCTTGATTCCCTATGTGTCCGTGTCCGTCATAGTCTATGAGTATCCGTGTCAGTGTATCCCTGGGGTATTGAGTCCAGGATGCCATTTGTGTCCCCTCAAATTGCCTCCCTTATCTCCACCTTGGGATCGTGTCAGTGTCCATGTGTGTCTTGATTCCGTGTGTGTCTTGATTCCATGTGTGTCTTGATTCCGTGTGTGTCTTGATTCCGTGTGTGTCTTGATTCCGTGTGTGTCTTGATTCCGTGTGTGTCTTGATTCCGTGTGTGTCTTGATTCCGTTTGAGTCTTGATTCCGTGTGAGTCTTGATTCCGTATATGTCAGTGTCCGTCATAGTCTATGAGTGTCAGTGTCAGTGTCATTATCCCTGGGGTTTTGAGTCCAGGATGCCATTTGTGTCCCCTCAAATTGCCTCCCTTATCTCCACCTTGGGATCTTGCCAGTGTCCATGTGTGTCTTGATTAAATGTGTGTCTTGATTCCGTGTGTGTCTTGAGTCCGTGTGTGTCTTGAGTCCGTGTGTGTCTTGAGACCGTCTGTGTCTTGATCCCGTGTGTGTCTTGAGTCCGTCTGTGTCTTGATCCCGTGTGTGTCTTGAGTCCGTCTGTGTCTTGAGTCCGTGTGTGTCTTGAGTCCGTGTGTGTCTTGATCCCGTGTGTGTCTTGAGTGCGCATGTGTCTTGATCCTGTGTCTTGAGTCCGTGTTTGTTCTGAGGCCGTGTACGTCTTGATTGTCCGGTGTCTTTGGGGTTTTGGGTCCAGCAAGCTATTTGTGGTCGACCCAAATTGCCTCCCTTCTCCCAACCTGAAATCCAGGTGGATTGAATGACCTGCCCGAGGTCAGTGGATCCAGGTATCCATCAGTGGGCCCCCGGATTTCAAACCCTTCCCCACATTCCAAGGGGTCAGTCAATCAATCTTCGGCTATCCAGAGAATCTATCGAAACTGATGCTCCTACAGGAGGGGACACACAGAGAAATCTGTGCCCTGTACTTGCAAACCATTCCGACAGGCTCGAACGCAGGTCTATCCGGATTAAGAACATGTTCTATCCGACTAGGCCACGCTGGAGTTGCCGTTTGAATAAAATTTGGCACTTGTATTTATATCTCGTAGTAAGGTTAGTCAGTGTCTATTTATCAACATTTGCAATGATTGACGTGTGAAGTTGTGAGTTTGTGTTGACAGTTAGAAATACATGACAGCTTATTCGATGAGATTGCAGTCCAGTGACGCAGTTTCATGAATGAATATTGGAGAATTTAGGCAAACTGACGTGTGTGTGTGTGTGGTGTGTGTGTGTGTGTGTGTGTGTGTGTGTGTGTGTGTGTGTGTGTGTGTGTGTGTGTGTGTGTGTGTGTGTGTGTGTGTGTGTGTGTTTAAAGGTATGTATTAATTAATATTTAGTGTGGTGTGTGTTCATATGAGTTTGTGATTCAAGCAATCCAATACCTAATATGGTGCTAATTTAGGCCTCGTTTTGTATATAAATATATGTATGTTTTACTAGGGAATGAAAATCCGGATGTTTTATTCCAAGTTTTTTCAACAATAAATAGTACATATGCGAACGACGGTTTGGCTGGCTAAGTATAGCGTTGTGGCAGCCATTTTCTCTGGTGGGCAGGTGGAGGAGGGTGGTCTCTGGTGAGGGTAGTTATGTTGGGCATCGGTTGGGGGTAGGGTGTTGGTAGGGGGGGCCGAGGGAGCAGCAGAGGGGGATATGAGGGGTGGGGGGGCTGAATGGCAGGGGTTGCCAGTTTAGTGATTAAGATATTAATTTGTGGAGATAGGTTATATATGGAAAGGTCTTTAGGAATGAATAAGAAAAGTGTTTCGAACTGATGTAAGTATATGAGTTATAGTGATTCATGTTAGAAGGAAGATACGTGCTTAAAAAGGTGTAGAGATTTGTAGTTGACTTTATTTGCTTAATAATGTGTTAATTAACGGTACAGGACCATTGGAGATAGATATTCAACAGCATATTGAGTGGACAAGTTTTAGTAGGCAGGAAGGCAGCCGAGAGAGAGAATGGACTAATAAATAGGTATACATTTTTTTTTCTCGGATGTATTATAGACTCGTGGGTTGGTTGGTGTTGTCGTCGTCGATCCTTCTCTATGGACAACCCAACCCACAACTCGGCAGAGTGCTTATACTAGGAGATCACCCTTGGCGCTTCTGGCTCTTGGAGAGGGGCTCAACGTCACACGCTTAGGGGATGCGGCTCCAACACTTAGCCTCGTTGTCACGTGCACACACCCACTCGAGCCGCTGTGACTCCCCGCTCTCTCCTTAGGTGATATGATCTCCTCGATCCCCCTTTGACTTATTAATATTACCTTCTACCCTGTCCACAGCAGTGGTTCTTGGTTCTTTCTCTCTCCTTCTTTACTACCTCCTGGGAAGCCTCACTAGGACAAGGGCAAACACCAGCAAATTGTGACACATTTACTTGACAAGGCACATATACGATACATACACACATATAATAATAATGAATCCTATACTCTATAATATCACAATCAGGTTGCACTCCAACACCATCAGAACTCTATTATCAGCTTATCAAGGGGTTATCCTATCTCCTGGTTCGCCACCTGATACCATTAACCTCCTCAAGTTTGGTCAAGCCTACATACACTGTTGCACTATCAGCAAGATAATGTATATATAGAAAATCAGCATTTGAATGCAATAACATATACCAGTATAAATGTTCATTGATACTTCAGTATAAAAAATTCCTTGACATAAGAATGCCAACAGTCACTCACCTCTCACTGCGTCTTGCACGCTAATGACAACCAAACACTATCAACTCCCTACTAGTAATCCACCAGAACTTCCCCTTCCACCTCTGGAAGTTCACTACCCTATTTCTTTAGGTTCTTCCGGGCTTCACTACCAGGATCCTCTGCAGCTCCTCCAGGCTGCTATCATGAAGTTTCCTGTGCAACTACGGTGCTTCACCCTTCTGTTAGGTTCTTCCACAGCTCTCTTGGCTGCTGCACCATGAAGTTTCCTCGAGTAACTATGGTGCTTCACCACCCTTCCCCCCCACCAAACACCACCTCTACAGAAGCACGTGACACTCCTCTTCACTGCTGCTTCTCCTCACAGCTCGAGGTCCTCTGCTCCACTACCTTGGAGTCTCATCAGCTACTTCATCTGCTGGCTTCGAAGTTCTCAGCAACTTCTTCCCCAAAGACAAACCTGCAACCCATCGACGTTCCAATAAAATGTTCCCCATTAACACATAAACAAAAATAACCACACAATATGCTTGCCTCAAACCTCTATCTGTTCTCTACATACAGTGAGAGTGGACTCCCCCGTTTTGGGCGGGTCCATACTCCACCTCGCCTGGCGGCGGCGTCCTCACTCGCTGGGAGGGTCTTCCTCCATCCGGAGCCAGGCTCCCTCAGTCGTCCGCCAGAGCTCAGAGAGGACGGACGTCGCTCCGTGCTCCTCCCTCTTCACTCTCCTATTTCAGGCCTTCTGCCTTATTAAAACATGTCTAACTATAAATAAACATTGCTACTGTCGCTGGGCACACGACCAACTACAATGCAATCACTATGAACTGGCGTATATCGTGCTTACCACAGAACGTCTGGTCGAGGGCGCTTCTTCCTCTGACGAGGTTGGTCAGGGCGCTCCCACGGCCCACAATAATGCCTCCGGGCGGCTTAATATTCACTAATTATCGTCCACGACTTGAGACCACACGTCCCCAGCTATTCCACAGCTGGTACGTCTGCACACTTCTCTTCTCTTAGAGATATATCACTAGGGGTTCCCTTCTGACGGGAGCTCAACGGAGCGCGGCTTCCCCCTGCGATGTCTGGCACTCAAGTGAGGTCAAGGTCCTCCGGAAGCGAGCCTCACGCCTCCAGCAAAATGTCCACATCTCCTAGCCAGTCATTTATCTATTTCCTTACTTACTGCCCATAATCTTAAATTGTTTTACATATCCAACCAGCCATTTTTCATATGGGTTATCACCTCAATATTTGCTAGACCTTCTAGTTAGGTCAGGCTTGCTGAATAACTCTCAAGGAGGGAGACTCGTTTCTCCTGCAGGCTGAGATCATAACACTCCCCTCCCCTTATTTTTGAGAGTTATTCCAGTGGCAAAGCTCGGGATAATACATCCGCCACCACGCTGTCTCGTTCTTCCCCATATACTCTCTTAGGAGTCTACAATTAGTTCGTTGCTCCTTGCAACATCGGCTCACAACTCTCCAGAACATGATCTTCTCACAAACGATTGACTCTCTGGCACCTCTTGGCTAGGCTGTCCTCCTTGGACGCCTGCAATCCATTGGTCCACTCTACTTACTGTCTCCACCCTCCGTTTCCTCGTCTTCTTCTCTTCCGTCCAGAGTCAGACATCTGCTGTCTGTACCTCCTCTGTCGTCTTCACACTTCCATCTACTGCCATTATACTTCGTCTCCTGTCATCATACTTCACTCCCTCGTCTTCACCGACGATCCTCCTTTTCGTCTCCTCATTTATCCAAGACTCATCCTGTTTGACCTCCATCGAGTCCTCGGCTTTCTTCTATTCCTCCATGCTTGCATCATCATCCTCTTCCACACTTCTCACCTCTATACAACTCCATTTCTTCTCCTTCAACTCTTCTTCGTTCCCTAAAAGTTTCTTCGGGCACTGTACTACATCCAACAGCACTCGACCATACATGTCGCTTTGCCTCTCCCAAGTGCTCGTAAGCATCTCTCCACACATACTGTCTCTTCTCCTTCATTTTCTCGGCTATACTCTTCTTCACTATTTTCTTCGTTTTCTGTGAAACATGTCAACTCCTGACATCTCAAACAACTTAACTCACTATCCATATGCCTCTGTGCTCGTGGACAACTTGACGCTCTACTTCCGTCCTCAGTCTGTCCACATCTTTCCTCATTCCTACTCAGCACAGTTGCATTCGCCTTCCGACTCTTAATTTCAGCAGTCTGGGCTCTACTCAGGTCCGCTCTCTTCACTGATTCTTCTTCGGCTGGGCCATCTTCACTTTTGACCTCACCGAGACTTCATTTTCTGGGCTGGACCTTCATCAAACAGCCATGCTATATCTACATCGATATCTTCCACCGGTTGAATCGACACTGTATCATCTTCTCCAGCGTCTTCCTTGTCGGCCACCTCTCTTCATCACTACCGAGACAGGGTTCAATGGCTTGGCGGTCTCCTGACGCATCTCCTCGGATGTCAGTCAGGTTCACACTCTCAGGTGTCCCACCCGTGCAGTGGCCTTCTGGGCACTCCTCTGGCACAGTCTCCGCTATGACTCTTGGCAACACCTTTGTCCCGCACAAGTCATTCCCCAGGATCACTTGGACTCCTGGAACAGGTATGTCGGGGCACACTCCCAACATCACCTCGCCGACACATATTCCGACCTTAGCTGGACAGTACATACGGGCATGTCACTCTCAGACAATAACCCATATACTTCATCTTACTCCTGCCAGCTAACCGTCGATCATTCCCAATCAGGCTTCTCGTAATCAAGCTCTGATTAGCTCCGGTATCTCTTAAGATACCAACTTCTACCTCAGGTTGGCCTCCTACACTGATCCAACCTTTGCTCATGAACGGCCTATACCTCTCGTTCACTAAGTTCGCTCTCTGTGGTTTGTCTTGGAACACATTAGTATATTTACCTCGGGGGTCACACATGGCCAGGGTCACAACTCTCTTGCCCTGCCGACAATCTCGCATCACGTGACCCAATCCGTTACAATTGTAACATCTCATCTGGGAAAAGTCTCTTCTATATGTACCAGAGTAGCTCTGACTCTGCCCACTCGTATTGGAGTTCCTCGGGCCAGACGTACTACTCGTACTCTGTGGAGCTTTACTGGACTCTTGATTCCCTGGATAACGATTAGTTTCTCGTTTAGCTCCTCCATCTTCACTTTCAGATGAAGTGCGCGACCTACTCTTCTGAGTTTTAGGGTACTTACTTTTATCTGCCCATTTATCAAAATTTTTCTCACCCCAGACTCTTCTGGGTCTCTCATAATTTCTTCCTCCCCAGACTCCATTGGATCTGCCATTGCTGCGTCTCGCCTCGCTTCTCACTCTGTTCTCCCTTAAGCTCTTGTACGCTTCAGTAATCATATCCGCCCTATCTGCGGCATCTTTCACCTCCTTTATCCCTGCTTCTTGGATCTTGAACTTTGTTTCGGGATGCATCATCTCCAAGAACTTCTCCATGACCATCAGTTGCTTCAGGTCAGCATAAGATCCAACTCCAGCAGCCTCAATCCACTTCTGGAATCGTCTTTCCAGATCTCTGCTGTCTCAGCAAACGTACATGCTCCAACTTTCACCATCTCTCTGAAGCGCTTCCTATAAGCTTCTGGGGTTAACTGAAACGAGCGCAATATGCTGCTCTTTACTGTGGCGTAATCCTGGCACTCTTCCAGTGACAATTGGGTGTATGCCTCCCTGGCTGCACCGGTCAATCTTAACTGGACCAGCTGGGCCCATTCCTCCTGTGGCCACTCCTTGATACTGGCTACTTTCTCAAAATGCTCGAAGAAGCTCTCTGCCTCTTCGGGAACAAACAAGGGAATGTCCTTCTCCCTAACCCTAACATCTGGTGGGTGTGATACCTGGGTGGTGCTCTCTGGCAACCCATGTTCAATCCTTTGCTCAGCCAAGGTTCTATTCGCTTCTATCTGCATTTGTTTTGTTCTCTCTTTTTCTTTTTCGACCTGGGCTTTTTCTTTTTCGACCTCTAGTCTTGCTTTCTCTTTTTCTTTCTCTTGTTCCAACTCCAGTTCTTTATTCTGGTTTTCTCTTTTTCTACTTCCAGTTTGGTTTTCTCGGCTTCATTTTTCATCTGGAGTTCCAATTTCATCTTTTCCAGCTGGAACTGTCTCTCCTTGTCCTCTCGTTGTTGCTGCATCTGGAGCTCTAACTGGAATCTCTCCAAGCTCCTATTTCGGCTACTCCTGCTACTGCGGCTACTCCTGCTGCTCCTACTTGATCCCTGGGATCTCACGTCATCCTGCCCATCATCCTCCTTTCCACTTTCAGCTCCTTTCTGGGCTCCTTGTTCTGCCGCTTCACTTTTGGCTCTTGACTGCCTCAGGATCTCATCCTTCATCCCAGCTACTTTAGATGCTTTCAACCTGATGCCACATTTTTCTGCTATTTGTTTCAATTGATCCCTCGTGCAACCTTCCAAGTCCTCAGGCTTGCCTGACTCCACAAATGCTTGCACCTTATCCATCTTTGTCCTGTGAGTCTTCCCAAGAGAGAGAATATACACCTGCGGTCACACAGTTTATTTCAGCAAGGGTGTACAAATCCACTCTTGGACAGGGTGTGGGTGTGTCAGTTCACTCTCCCGGACACAGGCCCCCAATTTATTATAGACGTGGGTTGGTTGGTGTTGTCGTCGTCGATCCTTCTCTATGGACAACCCAACCCACAACTCGGCAGAGTGCTTATACTAGGAGATCACCCTTGGCGCTTCTGGCTCTTGGAGAGGGGCTCAACGTCACACGCTTAGGGGATGCGGCTCCAACACTTAGCCTCGTTGTCACGTGCACACACCCACTCGAGCCGCTGTGACTCCCCGCTCTCTCCTTAGGTGATATGATCTCCTCGATCCCCCTTTGACTTATTAATATTACTTCTACCCTGTCCACAGCAGTGGTTCTTGGTTCTTTCTCTCTCCTTCTTTACTACCTCCTGGGAAGCCTCACTAGGACAAGGGCAAACACCAGCAAATTGTGACACATTTACTTGACAAGCACATACGATACATACACACATATAATAATAATGAATCCTATACTCTATAATATCACAATCAGGTTGCACTCCAACACCATCAGAACTCTATTATCAGCTTATCAAGGGTATCCTATCTCCTGGTTCGCCACCTGATACCATTAACCTCCTCAAGTTGGTCAAGCCTACATACACTGTTGCACTATCAGCAAGATAATGTATATATAGAAAATCAGCATTTGAATGCAATAACATATACCAGTATAAATGTTCATTGATACTTCAGTATAAAAAATTCCTTGACATAAGAATGCCAACAGTCACTCACCTCTCACTGCGTCTTGCACGCTAATGACAACCAAACACTATCAACTCCCTACTAGTAATCCACCAGAACTTCCCCTTCCACCTCTGGAAGTTCACTACCCTTTCTTAGGTTCTTCCGGGCTTCACTACCAGGATCCTCTGCAGCTCCTCCAGGCTGCTATCATGAAGTTTCCTTGTGCAACTACGGTGCTTCACCCTTCTGTTAGGTTCTTCCACAGCTCTCTTGGCTGCGCACCATGAAGTTTCCTCGAGTAACTATGGTGCTTCACCACCTCTACAGAAGCACGTGACACTCCTCTTCACTGCTGCTTCTCCTCACAGCTCGAGGTCCTCTGCTCCACTACCTTGGAGTCTCATCAGCTACTTCATCTGCTGGCTTCGAAGTTCTCAGCAACTTCTTCCCCAAAGACAAACCTGCAACCCATCGACGTTCCAATAAAATGTTCCCCATTAACACATAAACAAAAATAACCACACAATATGCTTGCCTCAAACCTCTATCTGTTCTCTACATACAGTGAGAGTGGACTCCCCCGTTTTGGGCGGGTCCATACTCCACCTCGCCTGGCGGCGGCGTCCTCACTCGCTGGGAGGGTCTTCCTCCATCCGGAGCCAGGCTCCCTCAGTCGTCCGCCAGAGCTCAGAGAGGACGGACGTCGCTCCGTGCTCCTCCCTCTTCACTCTCCTATTTCAGGCCTTCTGCCTTATTAAAACATGTCTAACCTATAAATAAACATTGCTACTGTCGCTGGGCACACGACCAACTACAATGCAATCACTATGAACTGGCGTATATCGTGCTTACCACAGAACGTCTGGTCGAGGGCGCTTCTTCCTCTGACGAGGTTTGGTCAGGGCGCTCCACGGCCCACAATAATGCCTCCGGGCGGCTTAATATTCACTAATTATCGTCCACGACTTGAGACCACACGTCCCCAGCTCTATTCCACAGCTGGTACGTCTGCACACTTCTCTTCTCTTAGAGATATATCACTAGGGGTTCCCTTCTGACGGGAGCTCAAACGGAGCGCGGCTTCCCCCTGCGATGTCTGGCACTCAAGTGAGGTCAAGGTCCTCCGGAAGCGAGCCTCACGCCTCCAGCAAAATGTCCACATCTCCTAGCCAGTCATTTATCTATTTCCTTACTTACTGCCCATAATCTTAAATTGTTTTACATATCCAACCAGCCATTTTTCATATGGGTTATCACCTCAATATTTGCTAGACCTTCTAGTTAGGTCAGGCTTGCTGAATAACTCTCAAGGAGGGAGACTCGTTTCTCCTGCAGGCTGAGATCATAAACAGATGGTATACTTTAATAATCATAGGTACGTATTTCAATGTGCGACATTCTTGCGCGCGCGCGCACACACACACAAACACACACACACACACACATACATATATACTAACATACATACAGTCTCGACAGTCAAATTGCAGAAACTGTCACAATTATGACAAGGATCACTCATATTGGATATATACACAGAAAAATTCACGTCGATAAGTCACTCCAATTACACGTATCTACACACACAGACAACATATTTCAGTGAGTGTGGCCCATAGTATACATTATTATTCACACATGCCAGCCCATTCACTATTAATTGGTGTACATACTCATTCACTTACATGTTTATTTGTCTCTTCTTATAAAATATTCACACACAGACACACACACACTGAAAGGAATCTTTCAGAACATTATATGCCAAATATTTCAGACCAATCCTGAAGTATGCAGCTCCAGCATGGAGTCCATATCTAGTCAAGCATAAAACTAAACTGGAAAAGATTCAAAGGTTAGCCACCACACTAGTACCCGAGCTAAGAGGTATGAGCTTCGAGGAGCGACTACGGGAATCAAACCTCACTTCGTTGGAAGACAGAAGAGTTAGGGGGCACATGATCACCACATTCAAGATTCTCAAGGGAATTGATAGGGTAGATAAAGACAGGCTATTTAACACAAGGGGCACACGCACTAGGGGTGGAAACTGAGTGCCCAAATGAGCCACAGAGTTATTAGAAAGAACCTTTTTAGTGTCAGAGTGGTTGACAAATGGAATGCATTAGGTTCAAGTGTAGATATGATAGAGCCCAATAGGCTCTAACCTGTACACCTGTTAATTGACGGTTGTGAGGCGGGACCAAAGAGCCAGAGCTCAACCCCCGCATGCACAATAAGGTGAGTACAATTAGTTGAGTACACACAAACTCATTGATAATTTTTTCTGGAACACAACCCGACAAACCCTTTAACAACCAGGTACCTACTCACTGCTTCGTGAAGAGAATCGTTCAGTTGAGGATTGGTGCCTAGTCAATCCGCTCTTCCCGGCTAGCAGGATATGAACCCAGGCGAAATCGCTTGAGAAGTGCGAGATGAGATGTGCCTTGCCACTGATCCACAGGGACTGCCCAAATATGAATGCCATCAGCAGCACTAGCAGTTGGTGTTACCAGGCAGGTTACCCATTCAATTACTAACCAAATTGAAAGTTGCTTAACTTGGCTAATGGGACGAGAAGCAGTGTCCTTTAAGTGGTAGTATGGCCGTTGTTATTGTATACAAGTGGTAACCAGTAACTTGTCAGTGAGTGAGTGATGATAATGGTAACTGCGGCGGAGGATACTCACACATACCAGCCAATTCTCCATTAATGATAATACTTATAGCAACTATTTAGTCAAACAAACCAACCATAAGTGGACTATTGCACCAACATGGAAATGTTTGGATGCCATTGATCTCGCACAAATTGCTCATAAATGCCACACGCTGGTATTTAAAGAACCTAAACAATCCTCTTCAAAGAACGAATGACTACTCTTAGGTCTTGGATTATGCTCTCTTAGGCTTCATTGACAGTACTTATAACTTCTTTGAGTCGGGAGACAGGCAGACAGACAGTCTATATATATACATGTTAGGCTTATATAGTGGTCTGGAAAACCCCACCCCACAAGGTCAAACTAACCCTCACTCACCAGGATGCCAGTGGGTCACTAACTCCTGGATACCTATTTATTGCTAGGTGAACAGATTCATTAGGTGATAGGAAACACTACGAACAATTACAGCCATGCCCGACCGCGATTCGAACCCTGGAATCCCATATTGTGAGTCGAGAAGGAACACATCATTCAAGTTACATATTTATGTGTACTCACCTATTTATGTCAGGAGGATCGAGCATTAATCTTAGAGTCTGCCTTTTGTCCGCCTGCCTTTGAGTCTGCCTTTCTGTCCGTCGGTGTTTATAGCAATAACTCATGGCCTATTTCCTAACCTAACCAAGCCTAACCTATACCCTACCCTAACCTATAACCTACCACAATCTATAGCCAAACCTATTAACTAACCTAACCTAACCTAAACCTAACCTAACCTACACCTAAACCTTACCTAACCTTACCTAAATAACCTAATCTAACCAAACCAAACCTAACCTAACCTAACCTAAACTAACCTAACCAAACCAAACCTAACCTAACTATACTAACCTAACCTAACCTAA
>NW_027189148.1:522765-543077 GCF_040958095.1 Procambarus clarkii | reverse complement strand
GAAAATATGCCAATTACTTAAAACGGCGATGGGTCATATTTTGCCCAAACTCCCCTGCAGATTTCAAAATGTCTGAAATGTCCGAAGTTTGACTCCTGAGCGTGATTTTTTAGCCGAATGCTGACTCTCTGCACCTATTTTCATTATCAAATTACGACTTTTTATACCGAAAATATGCCAATTACTGAAAACGGCGATGGGTCATATTTTGCCCAAACCCCCTGCAGTTCTCAAAATGTCTGAAATGTCCGAAATTTGACTCCTGAGCGTGATTTTTGAGCCGAATTCTGACTCTCTGCGCCTATTTTATTTTCAAATTACGACTTTTTATACCGAAAATATGCCAATTACTGAAAACGGCGATGTGTCATATTTTGCCCAAACCCCCTGCAGTTTTCAAAATGTCTGAAATAGTCCGAAATTTGACTCCTTAGCGTGATTTTTGAGCCGAATTCTGACTCTCTGCACCTATTTTCATTTTCAAATTACGACTTTTTATACCGAAAATATGCCAATTACTGAAAACGGCGATAGGTCATATTTTGCCCAAACCCCCCTGCAGTTTTCAAAATGTCTGAAATGTCCGAAATTTGACTCCTGAGCGTGATTTTTGAGCCGAATTTTGACTCTCTGCACCTATTTTCATTTTCAAATTACGACTTTTTATACCGAAAATATGCCAATTACTGAAAACGGCGATGGGTCATATTTTGCATAAACCCCCCTGCAGTTTTCAAAATGTCTGAAATGTCCGAAATTTGACTCCTGAGCGTGATTTTTGAGCCGAATTCTGACTCTCTGCACCTATTTTCATTTTCAAATTACGACTTTTTATACCGAAAATATGCCAATTACTGAAAACGGCGATGGGTCATATTTTGCCCAAACCCCCTGCAGTTTTCAAAATGTCTTAAATGTCCGAAATTTGACTCCTGAGCGTGATTTTTGAGCTGAATACAGACTCTCTGCACCTATTTTCATTTTCAAATTACGACTTTTTATACCGAAAATATGCCAATTACTGAAAACGGCGATGGGTCATATTTGGCCCAAACCCCCCTGCAGTTTTCAAAATGTCTGAAATGTCCGAAATTTGACTCCTGAGCGTGATTTTTGAGCCGAATTCTGACTCTCTGCACCTATTTTCATTTTCAAATTACGACTTTTTATACTGAAAATATGCCAATTACTGAAAACGGCGATGGGTCATATTTTGCCCAAACCCCCCTGCAGTTTTCAAAATGTCTGAAATGTCCGAAGTTTGACTCTTGAGCGTGATTTTTGAGCCGAATTCTGACTCTCTGCACCTATTTTCATTATCAAATTACGACTTTTTATACCGAAAATATGCCAATTACTGAAAACAACGATGGGTCATATTTTGCCCAAACCCCCCTGCAGTTTTCAAAATGTCTGAAATGTCCGAAATTTGACTCCTGAACGTGATTTTTGAGCCGAATTCTGACTCTTTGCACCTATTTTCATTTTCAAATTACGACTTTTTATACCGAAAATATGCCAATTACTAAAAACGGCGATGGGTCATATTTGGCCCAAACCCCCCTGTAGTTTTCAAAATGTCTGAAATGTCCGAAATTTGACTCCTGAGCGTGATGTTTGAGCCGAATACTAACTCTCTGCACCTATTTTCATTTTCAAATTGCGACTTTTTATACCGAAAATATGCCAATAACTGAAAACGGCGATGGGTCATATTTGGCCCAAACCCCCCTGTAGTTTTCAAAATGTCTGAAATGTCCGAAATTTGACTCCTGAGCGTGATGTTTGAGCCGAATACTAACTCTCTGCACCTATTTTCATTTTCAAATTGCGACTTTTTATACCGAAAATATGCCAATAACTGAAAACGGCGATGGGTCATATTTTGCCCAAACCCCCCTGCAGTTTACAAAATGTCTGAAATGTCCGAAATTTGACTCCTGAGCGTGATTTTTGAGCCGAATTCTGACTCTCTGCACCTATTTTCATTTTCAAATTACGAATTTTTATACCGAAAATATGCCAATTACTGAAAACGGCGATGGGTCATATTTTGCCCAAACTCCCCTGCAGTTTTCAAAATGTCTGAAATGTCCGAAATTTGACTCCTGAGCGTGATTTTTGAGCCGAATTCTGAATCTCTGCACCTATTTTCATTTTCAAATTACGACTTTTTATACCGAAAATATGCCAATTACTGAAAACGGCGATGGGTCATATTTGGCCCAAACCCCCTGCAGTTTTGAAAATGTCTGAAATGTCCGAAATTTGACTCCTGAGCGTGATTTTTGAGCCGAATTCTGACTCTCTGCACCTATTTTCATTTTCAAATTACGACTTTTTATACCGAAAATATGCCAATTACTGAAAACGGCGATAGGTCATATTTTGCATAAACCCCCCTGCAGTTTTCAAAATGTCTGAAATGTCCGAAATTTGACTCCTGAGCGTGATGTTTGAGCCGAATACTGACTCTCTGCACCTATTTTCATTTTCAAATTGCGACTTTTTATACCGAAAATATGCCAATAACTGAAAACGGCGATGGGTCATATTTTGCCCAAACCCCCCTGCAGTTTTCAAAATCTCTGAAATGTCCGAAATTTGACTCCTGAGCGTGATTTTTGAGCCGAATTCTGACTCTCTGCACCTATTTTCATTTTCAAATTACGAATTTTTATACCGAAAATATGCCAATTACTGAAAACGGCGATGGGTCATATTTTGCCCAAACTCCCCTGCAGTTTTCAAAATGTCTGAAATGTCCGAAATTTGACTCCTGAGCGTGATTTTTGAGCCGAATTCTGAATCTCTGCACCTATTTTCATTTTCAAATTACGACTTTTTATACCGAAAATATGCCAATTACTGAAAACGGCGATGGGTCATATTTGGCCCAAACCCCCTGCAGTTTTGAAAATGTCTGAAATGTCCGAAATTTGACTCCTGAGCGTGTTTTGGAGCCGAATTCTGACTCTCTGCACCTATTTTCATTTTCAAATTACGACTTTTTATACCGAAAATATGCCAATTACTGAAAACGGCGATGGGTCATATTTTGCCCAAACCCCCTGCAGTTTTCAAAATGTCTGAAATGTCCGAAATTTGACTCCTGAGCGCGATTTTGGAGCCGAATTCTGACTCTCTGCTCCTATTTTCATTTTCAAATTACGACTTTTTATACCGAAAATATGCCAATTACTGAAAACGGCGATGGGTCATATTTTGCCCAAACCCCCCTGTAGTTTTCAAATTGTCTGAAATGTCCGAAATTTGACTCCTGAGCGTGATGTTTGAGCCGAATACTGACTCTCTGCACCTATTTTCATTTTCAAATTGCGACTTTTTATACCGAAAATATGCCAATTACTAAAAACGGCGATGGGTCATATTTTGCCAAAACCCCCATGCAATTTTCAAAATGTCTGTAATGTCCGAAATTTGACTCCTGAGCGTGATTTTTGAGCCAAATTCTGACTCTCTGCACCTATTTTCATTTTCAAATTACGACTTTTTATACCGAAAATATGCCAATTACTGAAAACGGCGATGGGTCATATTTTGCCCAAACCCCCCTGCAGTTTTCAAAATGTCTGAAATGTCCGAAATTTGACTCCTGAGCGTGATTTTTGAGCCGAATTCTGACTCTCTGCACCTATTTTCATTTTCAAATTACGACTTTTTATACCGAAAATATGCCAATTACTAAAAACGGCGATGGGTCATATTTGGCCTAAACCCCCCTGTAGTTTTCAAAATGTCTGAAATGTCCGAAATTTGACTCCTGAGCGTGATGTTTGAGCCGAATTCTGACTCTCTGCACCTATTTTCATTTTCAAATATCGACTTTTTATACCGAAAATATGCCAATTACTAAAAACGGCGATGGGTCATATTTTGCCCAAACCCCCCTGCAGTTTTCAAAATGTCTGAAATGTCCGAAATTTGACTTCTGAGCGTGATTTTTGAGCCGAATACTGACTCTCTGCACCTATTTTCATTTTCAAATTACGAATTTTTATACCGATAATATGCCAATTACTGAAAACGGCGATGGGTCATATTTTGCCCAAACTCCCCTGCAGTTTTCAAAATGTCTGAAATGTCCGAAATTTGACTCCTGAGCGTGATTTTTGAGCCGAATTCTGAATCTCTGCACCTATTTTCATTATCAAATTACGACTTTTTATACCGAAAATATGCCAATTACTGAAAACGGCGATGGGTCATATTTGGCCCAAACCCCCTGCAGTTTTGAAAATGTCTGAAATGTCCGAAATTTGACTCCTGAGCGTGTTTTGGAGCCGAATTCTGACTCTCTGCACCTATTTTCATTTTCAAATTACGACTTTTTTATACCGAAAATATGCCAATTACTGAAAACGGCGATGGGTCATATTTTGCCCAAACCCCCTGCAGTTTTCAAAATGTCTGAAATATCCGAAATTTGACTCCTGAGCGTGATTTTGGAGCCGAATTCTGACTCTCTGCTCCTATTTTCATTTTCAAATTACGACTTTTTATACCGAAAATATGCCAATTACTGAAAACGGCGATGGGTCATATTTTGCCCAAACCCCCCTGTAGTTTTCAAAATGTCTGAAATGTCCGAAATTTGACTCCTGAGCGTGATGTTTGAGCCGAATTCTGACTCTCTGCACCTATTTTCATTTTCAAATTGCGACTTTTTATACCGAAAATATGTCAATTACTAAAAACGGCGATGGGTCATATTTTGCCAAAACCCCCCTGCAGTTTTCAAAATGTCTGAAATGTCCGAAATTTGACTCCTGAGCGTGATTTTTGAGCCGAATTCTGACTCTCTGCACCTATTTTCATTTTCAAATTACGACTTTTAATACCGAAAATATGCCAATTACTGAAAACGGCGATGGGTCATATTTTGCCCAAACCCCCCTGCAGTTTTCAAAATGTCTGAAATGTCCGAAATTTGACTCCTGAGCGTGATTTTTGAGCCGAATTCTGACTCTCTGCACCTATTTTCATTTTCAAATTACGACTTTTTATACCGAAAATATGCCAATTACTAAAAACGGCGATGGGTCATATTTGGCCCAAACCCCCCTGTAGTTTTCAAAATGTCTGAAATGTCCGAAATTTGACTCCTGAGCGTGATGTTTGAGCCGAATTCTGACTCTCTGCACCTATTTTCATTTTCAAATATCGACTTTTTATACCGAAAATATGCCAATTACTAAAAACGGCGATGGGTCATATTTGGCCCAAACCCCCCTGCAGTTTTCAAAATGTCTGAAATGTCCGAAATTTGACTCCTGAGCGTGATTTTTGAGCCGAATTCTGACTCTCTGCACCTATTTTCATTTTCAAATTACGAATTTTTATACCGAAAATATGCCAATTACTTAAAACGGCGATAGGGTCATATTTGGCCCAAACTCCCCTGCAGTTTTCAAAATGTCTGAAATGTCCGAAATTTGACTCCTGAGCGTGATTTTTGAGCCGAATTCTGACTCTCTGCTCCTATTTTCATTTTCAAATTACGACTTTTTATACCGAAAATATGCCAATTACTGAAAACGGCGATGGGTCATATTTTGCCCAAACCCCCCTGTAGTTTTCAAATTGTCTGAAATGTCCGAAATTTGACTCCTGAGCGTGATGTTTGAGCCGAATACTGACTCTCTGCACCTATTTTCATTTTCAAATTGCGACTTTTTATACCGAAAATATGCCAATTACTAAAAACGGCGATGGGTCATATTTTGCCAAAACCCCCATGCAATTTTCAAAATGTCTGTAATGTCCGAAATTTGACTCCTGAGCGTGATTTTTGAGCCAAATTCTGACTCTCTGCACCTATTTTCATTTTCAAATTACGACTTTTTATACCGAAAATATGCCAATTACTAAAAACGGCGATGGGTCATATTTGGCCCAAACCCCCCTGTAGTTTTCAAAATGTCTGAAATGTCCGAAATTTGACTCCTGAGCGTGATGTTTGAGCCGAATTCTGACTCTCTGCACCTATTTTCATTTTCAAATATCGACTTTTTATACCGAAAATATGCCAATTACTAAAAACGGCGATGGGTCATATTTGGCCCAAACCCCCCTGCAGTTTTCAAAATGTCTGAAATGTCCGAAATTTGACTCCTGAGCGTGATTTTTGAGCCGAATTCTGACTCTCTGCACCTATTTTCATTTTCAAATTACGAATTTTTATACCGAAAATATGCCAATTACTTAAAACGGCGATGGGTCATATTTGGCCCAAACTCCCCTGCAGTTTTCAAAATGTCTGAAATGTCCGAAATTTGACTCCTGAGCGTGATTTTTGAGCCGAATTCTGACTCTCTGCACCTATTTTCATTTTCAAATTACGAATTTTTTTACCGAAAATATGCCAATTACTGAAAACGGCGATGGGTCATATCTTGCCCAAACCCCCCTGCAGTTTTCAAAATGTCTGAAATGTCCGAAGTTTGACTCCTGAGCGGGATTTTTGAGCCGAATTCTGACTCTCTGCCCCTATTTTCATTTTCAAATTACGACTTTTTATACCGAAAATATGCCAATTACTGAAACCGGCGATGGGTCATCTTTTGCCCAAACCCCCCTGCAGTTCTCAAAATGTCTGAAATGTCCGAAATTTGACTCCTGAGCGTGATTTTTGAGCCGAATTCTGACTCTCTGCGCCTATTTTCAGTTTCAAATTACGACTTTTTATACCGAAAATATGCCAATTACTTAAAACGGCGATGGGTCATATTTTGCCCAAACCCCCCTGCAGATTTCAAAATGTCTGAAATGTCCGAAGTTTGACTCCTGAGCGTGATTTTTTAGCCGAATGCTGACTCTCTGCCCCTATTTTCATTTTCAAATTACGACTTTTTATACCGAAAATATGCCAATTACTGAAAACGGCGATGGGTCATCTTTTGCCCCAACCCCCCTGCAGTTCTCAAAATGTCTGAAATGTCCGAAATTTGACTCCTGAGCGTGATTTTTGAGCCGAATTCTGACTCTCTGCGCCTATTTTTATTTTCAAATTACGACTTTTTATACCGAAAATATGCCAATTACTGAAAACGGCGATGTGTCATATTTTGCCCAAACCCCCCTGCAGTTTTCAAAATGTCTGAAATGTCCGAAATTTGACTCCTTAGCGTGATTTTTGAGCCGAATTCTGACTCTCTGCACCTATTTTCATTTTCAAATTACGAATTTTATACCGAAAATATGCCAATTACTGAAAACGGCGATAGGTCATATTTTGCCCAAACCCCCCTGCAGTTTTCAAAATGTCTGAAATGTCCGAAATTTGACTCCTGAGCGTGATTTTTGAGCCGAATTTTGACTCTCTGCACCTATTTTCATTTTCAAATTACGACTTTTTATACCGAAAATATGCCAATTACTGAAAACGGCGATGGGTCATATTTTGCATAAACCCCCCTGCAGTTTTCAAAATGTCTGAAATGTCCGAAATTTGACTCCTGAGCGTGATTTTTGAGCCGAATTCTGACTCTCTGCACCTATTTTCATTTTCAAATTACGACTTTTTATACCGAAAATATGCCAATTACTGAAAACGGCGATGGGTCATATTTTGCCCAAACCCCCTGCAGTTTTCAAAATGTCTTAAATGTCCGAAATTTGACTCCTGAGCGTGATTTTTGAGCTGAATACAGACTCTCTGCACCTATTTTCATTTTCAAATTACGACTTTTTATACCGAAAATATGCCAATTATTGAAAACGGCGATGGGTCATATTTGGCCCAAACCCCCCTGCAGTTTTCAAAATGTCTGAAATGTCCGAAATTTGACTCCTGAGCGTGATTTTTGAGCCGAATTCTGACTCTCTGCACCTATTTTCATTTTCAAATTACGACTTTTTATACTGAAAATATGCCAATTACTGAAAACGGCGATGGGTCATATTTTGCCCAAACCCCCCTGCAGTTTTCAAAATGTCTGAAATGTCCGAAGTTTGACTCTTGAGCGTGATTTTTGAGCCGAATTCTGACTCTCTGCACCTATTTTCATTATCAAATTACGACTTTTTATACCGAAAATATGCCAATTACTGAAAACAACGATGGGTCATATTTTGCCCAAACCCCCCTGCAGTTTTCAAAATGTCTGAAATGTCCGAAATTTGACTCCTGAACGTGATTTTTGAGCCGAATTCTGACTCTTTGCACCTATTTTCATTTTCAAATTACGACTTTTTATACCGAAAATATGCCAATTACTAAAAACGGCGATGGGTCATATTTGGCCCAAACCCCCCTGTAGTTTTCAAAATGTCTGAAATGTCCGAAATTTGACTCCTGAGCGTGATGTTTGAGCCGAATACTAACTCTCTGCACCTATTTTCATTTTCAAATTGCGACTTTTTATACCGAAAATATGCCAATAACTGAAAACGGCGATGGGTCATATTTTGCCCAAACCCCCCTGCAGTTTACAAAATGTCTGAAATGTCCGAAATTTGACTCCTGAGCGTGATTTTTGAGCCGAATTCTGACTCTCTGCACCTATTTTCATTTTCAAATTACGAATTTTTATACCGAAAATATGCCAATTACTGAAAACGGCGATGGGTCATATTTTGCCCAAACTCCCCTGCAGTTTTCAAAATGTCTGAAATGTCCGAAATTTGACTCCTGAGCGTGATTTTTGAGCCGAATTCTGAATCTCTGCACCTATTTTCATTTTCAAATTACGACTTTTTATACCGAAAATATGCCAATTACTGAAAACGGCGATGGGTCATATTTGGCCCAAACCCCCTGCAGTTTTGAAAATGTCTGAAATGTCCGAAATTTGACTCCTGAGCGTGATTTTTGAGCCGAATTCTGACTCTCTGCACCTATTTTCATTTTCAAATTACGACTTTTTATACCGAAAATATGCCAATTACTGAAAACGGCGATGGGTCATATGTTGCCCAAACCCCCTTGCAGTTTTCAAAACTTCCGAAATTTGATTCCTGAGCGTTATTTTTGAGCCGAATTCTGACTCTCTGCACCTATTTTCATTTTCAAATTACGACTTTTTATACCGAAAATATGCCAATTACTGAAAACGGTGATGAGTCATATTTTGCCCAAACCCCCTGCAGTTTTCAAAATGTCTGAAATGTCCGAAATTTGACTCCTGAGCGTGATTTTTGAGCCGAATTCTGACTCTCTGCACCTATTTTCATTTTCAAATTACGAATTTTTATACCGAAAATATGCCAATTACTGAAAACGGCGATGGGTCATATTTTGCCCAAACTCCCCTGCAGTTTTCAAAATGTCTGAAATGTCCGAAATTTGACTCCTGAGCGTGATTTTTGAGCCGAATTCTGAATCTCTGCACCTATTTTCATTTTCAAATTACGACTTTTTATACCGAAAATATGCCAATTACTGAAAACGGCGATGGGTCATATTTGGCCCAAACCCCCTGCAGTTTTGAAAATGTCTGAAATGTCCGAAATTTGACTCCTGAGCGTGTTTTGGAGCCGAATTCTGACTCTCTGCACCTATTTTCATTTTCAAATTACGACTTTTTATACCGAAAATATGCCAATTACTGAAAACGGCGATGGGTCATATTTTGCCCAAACCCCCTGCAGTTTTCAAAATGTCTGAAATGTCCGAAATTTGACTCCTGAGCGCGATTTTGGAGCCGAATTCTGACTCTCTGCTCCTATTTTCATTTTCAAATTACGACTTTTTATACCGAAAATATGCCAATTACTGAAAACGGCGATGGGTCATATTTTGCCCAAACCCCCCTGTAGTTTTCAAATTGTCTGAAATGTCCGAAATTTGACTCCTGAGCGTGATGTTTGAGCCGAATACTGACTCTCTGCACCTATTTTCATTTTCAAATTGCGACTTTTTATACCGAAAATATGCCAATTACTAAAAACGGCGATGGGTCATATTTTGCCAAAACCCCCATGCAATTTTCAAAATGTCTGTAATGTCCGAAATTTGACTCCTGAGCGTGATTTTTGAGCCAAATTCTGACTCTCTGCACCTATTTTCATTTTCAAATTACGACTTTTTATACCGAAAATATGCCAATTACTGAAAACGGCGATGGGTCATATTTTGCCCAAACCCCCCTGCAGTTTTCAAAATGTCTGAAATGTCCGAAATTTGACTCCTGAGCGTGATTTTTGAGCCGAATTCTGACTCTCTGCACCTATTTTCATTTTCAAATTGCGACTTTTTATACCGAAAATATGCCAATTACTAAAAACGGCGATGGGTCATATTTGGCCTAAACCCCCCTGTAGTTTTCAAAATGTCTGAAATGTCCGAAATTTGACTCCTGAGCGTGATGTTTGAGCCGAATTCTGACTCTCTGCACCTATTTTCATTTTCAAATATCGACTTTTTATACCGAAAATATGCCAATTACTAAAAACGGCGATGGGTCATATTTTGCCCAAACCCCCCTGCAGTTTTCAAAATGTCTGAAATGTCCGAAATTTGACTTCTGAGCGTGATTTTTGAGCCGAATACTGACTCTCTGCACCTATTTTCATTTTCAAATTACGAATTTTTATACCGATAATATGCCAATTACTGAAAACGGCGATGGGTCATATTTTGCCCAAACTCCCCTGCAGTTTTCAAAATGTCTGAAATGTCCGAAATTTGACTCCTGAGCGTGATTTTTGAGCCGAATTCTGAATCTCTGCACCTATTTTCATTATCAAATTACGACTTTTTATACCGAAAATATGCCAATTACTGAAAACGGCGATGGGTCATATTTGGCCCAAACCCCCTGCAGTTTTGAAAATGTCTGAAATGTCCGAAATTTGACTCCTGAGCGTGTTTTGGAGCCGAATTCTGACTCTCTGCACCTATTTTCATTTTCAAATTACGACTTTTTTATACCGAAAATATGCCAATTACTGAAAACGGCGATGGGTCATATTTTGCCCAAACCCCCTGCAGTTTTCAAAATGTCTGAAATATCCGAAATTTGACTCCTGAGCGTGATTTTGGAGCCGAATTCTGACTCTCTGCTCCTATTTTCATTTTCAAATTACGACTTTTTATACCGAAAATATGCCAATTACTGAAAACGGCGATGGGTCATATTTTGCCCAAACCCCCCTGTAGTTTTCAAAATGTCTGAAATGTCCGAAATTTGACTCCTGAGCGTGATTTTTGAGCCGAATTTTGACTCTCTGCACCTATTTTCATTTTCAAATTACGACTTTTTATACCGAAAATATGCCAATTACTGAAAACGGCGATGGGTCATATTTTGCATAAACCCCCCTGCAGTTTTCAAAATGTCTGAAATGTCCGAAATTTGACTCCTGAGCGTGATTTTTGAGCCGAATTCTGACTCTCTGCACCTATTTTCATTTTCAAATTACGACTTTTTATACCGAAAATATGCCAATTACTGAAAACGGCGATGGGTCATATTTTGCCCAAACCCCCTGCAGTTTTCAAAATGTCTTAAATGTCCGAAATTTGACTCCTGAGCGTGATTTTTGAGCTGAATACAGACTCTCTGCACCTATTTTCATTTTCAAATTACGACTTTTTATACCGAAAATATGCCAATTACTGAAAACGGCGATGGGTCATATTTGGCCCAAACCCCCCTGCAGTTTTCAAAATGTCTGAAATGTCCGAAATTTGACTCCTGAGCGTGATTTTTGAGCCGAATTCTGACTCTCTGCACCTATTTTCATTTTCAAATTACGACTTTTTATACTGAAAATATGCCAATTACTGAAAACGGCGATGGGTCATATTTTGCCCAAACCCCCCTGCAGTTTTCAAAATGTCTGAAATGTCCGAAGTTTGACTCTTGAGCGTGATTTTTGAGCCGAATTCTGACTCTCTGCACCTATTTTCATTATCAAATTACGACTTTTTATACCGAAAATATGCCAATTACTGAAAACAACGATGGGTCATATTTTGCCCAAACCCCCCTGCAGTTTTCAAAATGTCTGAAATGTCCGAAATTTGACTCCTGAACGTGATTTTTGAGCCGAATTCTGACTCTTTGCACCTATTTTCATTTTCAAATTACGACTTTTTATACCGAAAATATGCCAATTACTAAAAACGGCGATGGGTCATATTTGGCCCAAACCCCCCTGTAGTTTTCAAAATGTCTGAAATGTCCGAAATTTGACTCCTGAGCGTGATGTTTGAGCCGAATACTAACTCTCTGCACCTATTTTCATTTTCAAATTGCGACTTTTTATACCGAAAATATGCCAATAACTGAAAACGGCGATGGGTCATATTTGGCCCAAACCCCCCTGTAGTTTTCAAAATGTCTGAAATGTCCGAAATTTGACTCCTGAGCGTGATGTTTGAGCCGAATACTAACTCTCTGCACCTATTTTCATTTTCAAATTGCGACTTTTTATACCGAAAATATGCCAATAACTGAAAACGGCGATGGGTCATATTTTGCCCAAACCCCCCTGCAGTTTACAAAATGTCTGAAATGTCCGAAATTTGACTCCTGAGCGTGATTTTTGAGCCGAATTCTGACTCTCTGCACCTATTTTCATTTTCAAATTACGAATTTTTATACCGAAAATATGCCAATTACTGAAAACGGCGATGGGTCATATTTTGCCCAAACTCCCCTGCAGTTTTCAAAATGTCTGAAATGTCCGAAATTTGACTCCTGAGCGTGATTTTTGAGCCGAATTCTGAATCTCTGCACCTATTTTCATTTTCAAATTACGACTTTTTATACCGAAAATATGCCAATTACTGAAAACGGCGATGGGTCATATTTGGCCCAAACCCCCTGCAGTTTTGAAAATGTCTGAAATGTCCGAAATTTGACATCTGAGCGTGATTTTTGAGCCGAATTCTGACTCTCTGCACCTATTTTCATTTTCAAATTACGACTTTTTATACCGAAAATATGCCAATTACTGAAAACGGCGATGGGTCATATGTTGCCCAAACCCCCTTGCAGTTTTCAAAACTTCCGAAATTTGATTCCTGAGCGTTATTTTTGAGCCGAATTCTGACTCTCTGCACCTATTTTCATTTTCAAATTACGACTTTTTATACCGAAAATATGCCAATTACTGAAAACGGTGATGAGTCATATTTTGCCCAAACCCCCTGCAGTTTTCAAAATGTCTGAAATGTCCGAAATTTGACTCCTGAGCGTGATTTTTGAGCCGAATTCTGACTCTCTGCACCTATTTTCATTTTCAAATTACGAATTTTTATACCGAAAATATGCCAATTACTGAAAACGGCGATGGGTCATATTTTGCCCAAACTCCCCTGCAGTTTTCAAAATGTCTGAAATGTCCGAAATTTGACTCCTGAGCGTGATTTTTGAGCCGAATTCTGAATCTCTGCACCTATTTTCATTTTCAAATTACGACTTTTTATACCGAAAATATGCCAATTACTGAAAACGGCGATGGGTCATATTTGGCCCAAACCCCCTGCAGTTTTGAAAATGTCTGAAATGTCCGAAATTTGACTCCTGAGCGTGTTTTGGAGCCGAATTCTGACTCTCTGCACCTATTTTCATTTTCAAATTACGACTTTTTATACCGAAAATATGCCAATTACTGAAAACGGCGATGGGTCATATTTTGCCCAAACCCCCTGCAGTTTTCAAAATGTCTGAAATGTCCGAAATTTGACTCCTGAGCGTGATTTTTGAGCCGAATTCTGACTCTCTGCACCTATTTTCATTTTCAAATTACGACTTTTTATACCGAAAATATGCCAATTACTAAAAACGGCGATGGGTCATATTTGGCCCAAACCCCCCTGTAGTTTTCAAAATGTCTGAAATGTCCGAAATTTGACTCCTGAGCGTGATGTTTGAGCCGAATTCTGACTCTCTGCACCTATTTTCATTTTCAAATATCGACTTTATATACCGAAAACATGCCAATTACTAAAAACGGCGATGGGTCACATTTAGCCCAAACCCCCCTGCAGTTTTCAAAATGTCTGAAATGTCCGAAATTTGACTCCTGAGCGTGATTTTTGAGCCGAAGTCTGACTCTCTGCACCTATTTTCATTTTCAAATTACGAATTTTTATACCGAAAATATGCCAATTTCTTAAAACGGCGATGGGTCATATTTGGCCCAAACTCCCCTGCAGTTTTCAAAATGTCTGAAATGTCCAAAATTTGACTCCTGAGCGTGATTTTTGAGCCGAATTCTGACTCTCTGCCCCTATTTTCATTTTCAAATTACGACTTTTTATACCGAAAATATGCCAATTACTGAAAACGGCGATGGGTCATCTTTTGCCCAAACCCCCCTGCAGTTCTCAAAATGTCTGAAATGTCCGAAATTTGACTCCTGAGCGTGATTTTTGAGCCGAATTCTGACTCTCTGCGCCTATTTTCAGTTTCAAATTACGACTTTTTATACCGAAAATATGCCAATTACTTAAAACGGCGATGGGTCATATTTTGCCCAAACCCCCCTGCAGATTTCAAAATGTCTGAAATGTCCGAAGTTTGACTCCTGAGCGTGATTTTTGAGCCGAATTCTGACTCTCTGCCCCTATTTTCATTTTCAAATTACGACTTTTTATACCAAAAATATGCCAATTACTGAAAACGGCGATGGGTCATCTTTTGCCCCAACCCCCCTGCAGTTCTCAAAATGTCTGAAATGTCCGAAATTTGACTCCTGAGCGTGATTTTTTAGCCGAATTCTGACTCTCTGCGCCTATTTTCATTTTCAAATTACGACTTTTTATACCGAAAATATGCCAATTACTGAAAACGGCGATGTGTCATATTTTGCCCAAACCCCCCTGCAGTTTTCAAAATGTCTAAAATGTCCAAAATTTGACTCCTTAGCGTGATTTTTGAGCCGAATTCTGACTCTCTGCACCTATTTTCATTTTCAAATTACGAATTTTATACCGAAAATATGCCAATTACTGAAAACGGCGATAGGTCATATTTTGCCCAAACCCCCCTGCAGTTTTCAAAATGTCTGAAATGTCCGAAATTTGACTCCTGAGCGTGATTTTTGAGCCGAATTCTGACTCTCTGCACCTATTTTCATTTTCAAATTACGACTTTTTATACCGAAAATATGCCAATTACTGAAAACGGCGATAGGTCATATTTTGCATAAACCCCCCTGCAGTTTTCAAAATGTCTGAAATGTCCGAAATTTGACTCCTGAGCGTGATGTTTGAGCCGAATACTGACTCTCTGCACCTATTTTCATTTTCAAATTGCGACTTTTTATACCGAAAATATGCCAATAACTGAAAACGGCGATGGGTCATATTTTGCCCAAACCCCCCTGCAGTTTTCAAAATCTCTGAAATGTCCGAAATTTGACTCCTGAGCGTGATTTTTGAGCCGAATTCTGACTCTCTGCACCTATTTTCATTTTCAAATTACGAATTTTTATACCGAAAATATGCCAATTACTGAAAACGGCGATGGGTCATATTTTGCCCAAACTCCCCTGCAGTTTTCAAAATGTCTGAAATGTCCGAAATTTGACTCCTGAGCGTGATTTTTGAGCCGAATTCTGAATCTCTGCACCTATTTTCATTTTCAAATTACGACTTTTTATACCGAAAATATGCCAATTACTGAAAACGGCGATGGGTCATATTTGGCCCAAACCCCCTGCAGTTTTGAAAATGTCTGAAATGTCCGAAATTTGACTCCTGAGCGTGTTTTGGAGCCGAATTCTGACTCTCTGCACCTATTTTCATTTTCAAATTACGACTTTTTATACCGAAAATATGCCAATTACTGAAAACGGCGATGGGTCATATTTTGCCCAAACCCCCTGCAGTTTTCAAAATGTCTGAAATGTCCGAAATTTGACTCCTGAGCGCGATTTTGGAGCCGAATTCTGACTCTCTGCTCCTATTTTCATTTTCAAATTACGACTTTTTATACCGAAAATATGCCAATTACTGAAAACGGCGATGGGTCATATTTTGCCCAAACCCCCCTGTAGTTTTCAAATTGTCTGAAATGTCCGAAATTTGACTCCTGAGCGTGATGTTTGAGCCGAATACTGACTCTCTGCACCTATTTTCATTTTCAAATTGCGACTTTTTATACCGAAAATATGCCAATTACTAAAAACGGCGATGGGTCATATTTTGCCAAAACCCCCATGCAATTTTCAAAATGTCTGTAATGTCCGAAATTTGACTCCTGAGCGTGATTTTTGAGCCAAATTCTGACTCTCTGCACCTATTTTCATTTTCAAATTACGACTTTTTATACCGAAAATATGCCAATTACTGAAAACGGCGATGGGTCATATTTTGCCCAAACCCCCCTGCAGTTTTCAAAATGTCTGAAATGTCCGAAATTTGACTCCTGAGCGTGATTTTTGAGCCGAATTCTGACTCTCTGCACCTATTTTCATTTTCAAATTACGACTTTTTATACCGAAAATATGCCAATTACTAAAAACGGCGATGGGTCATATTTGGCCTAAACCCCCCTGTAGTTTTCAAAATGTCTGAAATGTCCGAAATTTGACTCCTGAGCGTGATGTTTGAGCCGAATTCTGACTCTCTGCACCTATTTTCATTTTCAAATATCGACTTTTTATACCGAAAATATGCCAATTACTAAAAACGGCGATGGGTCATATTTTGCCCAAACCCCCCTGCAGTTTTCAAAATGTCTGAAATGTCCGAAATTTGACTTCTGAGCGTGATTTTTGAGCCGAATACTGACTCTCTGCACCTATTTTCATTTTCAAATTACGAATTTTTATACCGATAATATGCCAATTACTGAAAACGGCGATGGGTCATATTTTGCCCAAACTCCCCTGCAGTTTTCAAAATGTCTGAAATGTCCGAAATTTGACTCCTGAGCGTGATTTTTGAGCCGAATTCTGAATCTCTGCACCTATTTTCATTATCAAATTACGACTTTTTATACCGAAAATATGCCAATTACTGAAAACGGCGATGGGTCATATTTGGCCCAAACCCCCTGCAGTTTTGAAAATGTCTGAAATGTCCGAAATTTGACTCCTGAGCGTGTTTTGGAGCCGAATTCTGACTCTCTGCACCTATTTTCATTTTCAAATTACGACTTTTTATACCGAAAATATGCCAATTACTGAAAACGGCGATGGGTCATATTTTGCCCAAACCCCCTGCAGTTTTCAAAATGTCTGAAATATCCGAAATTTGACTCCTGAGCGTGATTTTGGAGCCGAATTCTGACTCTCTGCTCCTATTTTCATTTTCAAATTACGACTTTTTATACCGAAAATATGCCAATTACTGAAAACGGCGATGGGTCATATTTTGCCCAAACCCCCCTGTAGTTTTCAAAATGTCTGAAATGTCCGAAATTTGACTCCTGAGCGTGATGTTTGAGCCGAATTCTGACTCTCTGCACCTATTTTCATTTTCAAATTGCGACTTTTTATACCGAAAATATGTCAATTACTAAAAACGGCGATGGGTCATATTTTGCCAAAACCCCCCTGCAGTTTTCAAAATGTCTGAAATGTCCGAAATTTGACTCCTGAGCGTGATTTTTGAGCCGAATTCTGACTCTCTGCACCTATTTTCATTTTCAAATTACGACTTTTAATACCGAAAATATGCCAATTACTGAAAACGGCGATGGGTCATATTTTGCCCAAACCCCCCTGCAGTTTTCAAAATGTCTGAAATGTCCGAAATTTGACTCCTGAGCGTGATTTTTGAGCCGAATTCTGACTCTCTGCACCTATTTTCATTTTCAAATTACGACTTTTTATACCGAAAATATGCCAATTACTAAAAACGGCGATGGGTCATATTTGGCCCAAACCCCCCTGTAGTTTTCAAAATGTCTGAAATGTCCGAAATTTGACTCCTGAGCGTGATGTTTGAGCCGAATTCTGACTCTCTGCACCTATTTTCATTTTCAAATATCGACTTTTTATACCGAAAATATGCCAATTACTAAAAACGGCGATGGGTCATATTTGGCCCAAACCCCCCTGCAGTTTTCAAAATGTCTGAAATGTCCGAAATTTGACTCCTGAGCGTGATTTTTGAGCCGAATTCTGACTCTCTGCACCTATTTTCATTTTCAAATTACGAATTTTTATACCGAAAATATGCCAATTACTTAAAACGGCGATGGGTCATATTTGGCCCAAACTCCCCTGCAGTTTTCAAAATGTCTGAAATGTCCGAAATTTGACTCCTGAGCGTGATTTTTGAGCCGAATTCTGACTCTCTGCACCTATTTTCATTTTCAAATTACGAATTTTTTTACCGAAAATATGCCAATTACTGAAAACGGCGATGGGTCATATCTTGCCCAAACCCCCCTGCAGTTTTCAAAATGTCTGAAATGTCCGAAGTTTGACTCCTGAGCGGGATTTTTGAGCCGAATTCTGACTCTCTGCCCCTATTTTCATTTTCAAATTACGACTTTTTATACCGAAAATATGCCAATTACTGAAAACGGCGATGGGTCATCTTTTGCCCAAACCCCCCTGCAGTTCTCAAAATGTCTGAAATGTCCGAAATTTGACTCCTGAGCGTGATTTTTGAGCCGAATTCTGACTCTCTGCGCCTATTTTCAGTTTCAAATTACGACTTTTTATACCGAAAATATGCCAATTACTTAAAACGGCGATGGGTCATATTTTGCCCAAACCCCCCTGCAGATTTCAAAATGTCTGAAATGTCCGAAGTTTGACTCCTGAGCGTGATTTTTTAGCCGAATGCTGACTCTCTGCCCCTATTTTCATTTTCAAATTACGACTTTTTATACCGAAAATATGCCAATTACTGAAAACGGCGATGGGTCATCTTTTGCCCCAACCCCCCTGCAGTTCTCAAAATGTCTGAAATGTCCGAAATTTGACTCCTGAGCGTGATTTTTGAGCCGAATTCTGACTCTCTGCGCCTATTTTTATTTTCAAATTACGACTTTTTATACCGAAAATATGCCAATTACTGAAAACGGCGATGTGTCATATTTTGCCCAAACCCCCCTGCAGTTTTCAAAATGTCTGAAATGTCCGAAATTTGACTCCTTAGCGTGATTTTTGAGCCGAATTCTGACTCTCTGCACCTATTTTCATTTTCAAATTACGAATTTTATACCGAAAATATGCCAATTACTGAAAACGGCGATAGGTCATATTTTGCCCAAACCCCCCTGCAGTTTTCAAAATGTCTGAAATGTCCGAAATTTGACTCCTGAGCGTGATTTTTGAGCCGAATTTTGACTCTCTGCACCTATTTTCATTTTCAAATTACGACTTTTTATACCGAAAATATGCCAATTACTGAAAACGGCGATGGGTCATATTTTGCATAAACCCCCCTGCAGTTTTCAAAATGTCTGAAATGTCCGAAATTTGACTCCTGAGCGTGATTTTTGAGCCGAATTCTGACTCTCTGCACCTATTTTCATTTTCAAATTACGACTTTTTATACCGAAAATATGCCAATTACTGAAAACGGCGATGGGTCATATTTTGCCCAAACCCCCTGCAGTTTTCAAAATGTCTGAAATGTCCGAAATTTGACTCCTGAGCGTGATTTTTGAGCCGAATTCTGACTCTCTGCACCTATTTTCATTTTCAAATTACGACTTTTTATACCGAAAATATGCCAATTACTGAAAACGGCGATGGGTCATATTTGGCCCAAACCCCCCTGCAGTTTTCAAAATGTCTGAAATGTCCGAAATTTGACTCCTGAGCGTGATTTTTGAGCCGAATTCTGACTCTCTGCACCTATTTTCATTTTCAAATTACGACTTTTTATACCTGAAAATATGCCAATTACTGAAAACGGCGATGGGTCATATTTTGCCCAAACCCCCCTGCAGTTTTCAAAATGTCTGAAATGTCCGAAAGTTTGACTCCTGAGCGTGATTTTTGAGCCGAATTCTGACTCTCTGCACCTATTTTCATTATCAAATTACGACTTTTTATACCGAAAATATGCCAATTACTGAAAACAGCGATGGGTCATATTTTGCCCAAACCCCCCTGCAGTTTTCAAAATGTCTGAAATGTCCGAAATTTGACTCCTGAAGCGTGATTTTTGAGCCGAATTCTGACTCTCTGCACCTATTTTCATTTTCAAATTACGACTTTTTATACCGAAAATATGCCAATTACTGAAAAACGGCGATGGGTCATATTTTGCCCAAACCCCCCTGCAGTTTTCAAAATGTCTGAAATGTCCGAAATTTGACTCCTGAGCGTGATGTTTGAGCCGAATTACTGACTCTCTGCACCTATTTTCATTTTCAAATTACGACTTTTTATACCGAAAATATGCCAATAACTGAAAACGGCGA